>NC_134487.1:28822636-28980136 GCF_040206685.1 Ascaphus truei
TTTTCTGAAGACAAGAAAATTGTCTTCAGAACTGGCGACAGAGCACTGGCCACGCCCCCGGCGGTTCAGCCAATGAGGTCAAACCAGCCGGGTGATGACACGGCAGCGCCCCCGCCATAAGAACAAGAAAAGTCTTGGAGGCAGGAGGTTACAAAGAGACGAGAGCAAAGGGAAGAATATTTGGAGATAAATTCAGCGATGTATGGAGAGACCACTTTGGCAAAGAGATTTTTAATGTGAGAACTAGAATCTTAAAGTTTATTATGGATGATATTGTCAGTCACTGTAGAGACTTGCAGAGAGGAGGAGAAGCAGTGAGTCTGGAATAGACTGGAGGGGGACTAGACAGTGGAGAGGAAAATCAGCTAGAGATTTAAAGGGAGTGTATAAGGATTTTGATAGACTCTGTGAGAGAAAGAGGTGGATTCTGGCAGTATTACAGTATGGAGTTAAAAGTGGCATTATTTGATGAGGAACTTTGTGTGGGATGAACGAGATGGATGAATTGAAGATGCCTCCTAGGGATCGGGCCTAGTGTTTTGGAGCTACAGTATGGTGGAGTCATTTATTTTTATAGTGAATGTCGGTGTAGGGAAGAAATTGATGGATGAGAAGATGAGCCGTTCTGGCTTGAACATATTGAGTTTCACGTATCAGTGGGACATCCAGGAGGATGTAGCAGAGAGACAATTAGTGACAAAGTTCGAGAGGGAGAGGTCCCAAGAAGACAGATATATATTTTCAGGATCTTTTCCAATCAAAGAGAAATCTTTCTGCTGCTTGATGTTTTGCAAGATTTAGTATTCTTAGGTGTTGCTTCATATTCAATATATTGTTAAATAATTTTCATTAATGCTATGCTATATACTTTAACAATTTGCTGCATATTCCGATGTTGGTGTGTAAATATGAAAGGAATGTGACTAACATTGCAAAAACGACTTTATTTTTCTTCTTTTCTTCATTTCATCTTATTATACGGTTTTTAAATACTGTCTTGAAACTTTATTTTTCATTTGCAAGCAGACTGACTTAGAATTATTACAATCTATGTCAAGTTTACCACATCCCATAGCACATAGTTTAGCTACAACTGAACTTTATTATTTTAAATGTCTGCTAATTGATTCAACAGCCCTGTTATTTGTCCTTATACTTACTGTAGAAGAATTAAACACATGCTGTACATTAATAGATTATTGCTAATATTATTCCTCGTGAAAGAATAGGAGTACAAACTCCTATGCAATGCTCTCAAGGAACGTCCATGCATCAATAAAATATAATCAAATGTCTTTCCAAATACAGAGAGCGTTGTAATCCATAACCATGTCTCTTGTAACCCATTTCAAGCCGCTCTGTGTGGACTCCCACTAACCTTTGTAAGAGGTAGATTTTGTATGGGTGTCGCTGGCTGAGGTACACTGGTAAAGCAGGAATAACTCACAAATCACTGAAGATCCAGGTGCTGTGGGGCGTGCTCCTACCGAAGAGGTATGCAATGCAAAGAATTTGTGGATGGCGGTGCATCTGCCTGGAAAAAATAGCGAGGGACCAAACTTGCAGGAACTGGGTACAAAAAGAAATTTATTGGCACATAAAAAAGACAGCAACAGCAACTCTGACGCGTTTCAGCCGCACCAGGCCTTTGTCAAATATTATTCCTCAACTGGTATATCAACAGATTGTGTCCCTTACCGATGTAGCAGCTGTTATTGCACCCATTAACATGTCAAAGGGTGGGTAGCAGTGTTGGTCCTTTTATTTCTTGCATTACTCTGTGTTTAGGGGGTATTAACATCTGCTTGGTGGTGTACAGCCATAAGGCACCTTCTGGCAGGTTTTTAATGAAATCCGTGCTTCAGCACAGGTGGCTCAATCATGAGCCACCTTTGCTGAAGCTGTAATATCCTGAAAACCTGTCATGTTGGGGGGGGGGGGGAGGGGGTTGAGTACTGGAGATGAGACCCTCTACCTTAGAGCACATTCAAGTGAGTGGGCCCTATCGTGCCTTTCAATAGCAGAAGGTGTCATAAGGAATAGTATAAGGGTGGGGGGGGGGGGGGGTGAGAGCACTATCACACAATGCAAAAAGACAAATAGGTTTATTAAAATAACTTCATTCAATTTTATGCTAATTCCAGCTCCACTGAAATGAATGCCCTCCTCAAGGTGCAGTTCTGCTGTTCCTGGGTAAAGATCTCCTTACCAGCAGTCAGTAAATATCTATAGAAAAAAGATATAGATGTGCAAGGAGAAAGGAGGATATTGATAGTGTACAGTAGTATTTAATTTAAATCTGTGAAAAGCATAAGCAATGAATAAGTAATCAGTAGGTCCACCATAACACAGAGTAGGTTCAGGCATATAGAACAAAGCTGACTCATGTCTCGAATCAGCATATGCCTCCGTCTGTGGCTTCTGGACATCCCTGCGTCCTCGTGACATCCCACTTGCTACTACTAGTTAAAGATGAGAAATATATTTGCTGAAAATATGGCATTTATTCGCAAGCGCAAATATTTATGGATTGATTAATAAAATAGAACTTTCTCTCCAATTTTTTTTTTAAAGCCCTAAGTGCTAGATATGTAGGTAGGTAGTTATATCCCCTCAAACACAACTTTAGACAACACATGTAGAGACACCTGTACATCTGAGAAGCCTAGGAAATATGCTAATAGGAGTCATTAACACATCATATTATCATATTTGGTCCCTGAGAGAGGTTATCTAGCTTTTTATATCGCCGTATCAAAGCAATTTCCCATTGTCCCTATGCTTTCCATGAGAAACCTCACTTCATCAGGCAAATACGTGAGGTTTTTCACAAAAAAACATAGGGACACAGGATAATTGATTTTATACAGCGATATAATTTTTTTTTATTGATTTCTTTCATACCTCACCTGAAGTTTATTGGTTCTCTGATAAGGACAAAGTGGGAAATGGGTAAAGATGGACAAATTGAGAAATACATCCTTTATTTAGAAACCCCGAAGGAATTCATCTGTCTGATTATAGGTTTCACCTAAGTTGCCCCAATGGCGGACAGTCTAACGGGGCTCCGCAAGAACTGCTCCCCTCTGCGCAGGACCAGCGTGCTAAGGGTTAACATGTGCTTGTACTTTTTGGAATGTCAGCCCCATTCACTGGAATGTTAATGAGCGAAGAGGACACAAAGATCTTTTTTTTCACAGCTGCATCAGATTAAATCTCAACCACCCCAGTGTTCAACTGCGTTGCCCCAAAGGCGGACAGCCTTTGGCGCAGCCAAAGGGCAGCCAAAGGGTTTGAGCCGTTTGCTGCCGTTCGCTGATCCTGGGTAAAGATCTCTTTACCAGCAGTCAGTAAAGATCTATAGAAAAAAGATATAGATGTGCAAGGAGAAAGGAGGATATTGATAGTGCAGTATTTAATTTAAATCTGTGAAAAGCATAAGCAATGAATAAGTAATCAATAGGTCCACTATAACACAGAGTTACACGCTGATGTTTGGTGATGTTAAAGCTGCACTATATAAATCTGAAAAACATCATCCCTTTATCCCCTGTAACCAATTTTCCAACTATGTCCATGAAATGTCTGTGAATTCACTGTATAACCCTGTTCTTTTAATGTAACCATTTATTTTTTATAACTCTGTGCCCAGGACGTACTTGAAATAATTCTCAATGCATTACTTCCTGGTAAAACATTTTTATTAATAAATAAAAAAAAAAAAAAAAAAAAATATATATATATATATATATATTGTGACAAACGGCTTACTCCGGGGCTCCGTCGTTTGTCCGGGACTGTTTAGAACACGGTCTTTTAGGGTAGGTTAAATGATGAGGCGTCACGTACTGTTCCTTTAAACAGGCTATGCCTGGTTTATTCAGTCCCAGGCACTGAGACTGCCACAGTGCATACAACAGAAAACAGATCAAAACAAAAGCTGCTCACCTGAGCGATAACTTAACTTAGATATCCCTGACTCAGGGTTGGAAGTGGCTTTTCCACTTCCAACATCAAAACACGGTACTTTTGCAGTCTTACACAAATGAACAGAAAGATTGAACCTGTTTGGGAAAGAGGCTTCTCCCCTCTGTAGTTCAGCAGCCTTCCAGCCTCCTGGCTCTTGTGGGGAGACCAGAGCAAACAGGAAATCAGTCTTTCATACCTGATTCCTAATTAGCATGACAGGTGACAGAAATCAGGCAGCAGACAAACTCTGGTCTGGATCTCTCATCCCTCAGTTCCAGCGCTTGCCAAACTGTGGGATGGAGTGTATGTATTATAAGGCTGCACTCCCAGGCCAAACAGGATAGAAACTGTCTAGTATCCTGGGAGCCCTATATACGGAATTTATTACCATCCCCTGGTTTCTGTCACATATCCTCCCCCCCAGCTCAGACCTCGAGGGATGAGCGACCATGGATATTAGGGAGTGCATCCTTGACAACCCGTCAGCATTGCCATGTTTGTGCCCTGACCTGTGTTCCACAGAAAATTTAAAGGGTTGTAGGCTTAGGAACCACCTGGTCACTCTAGCATTCTTTTCCCTGTTTTGACACATCCAGGTAAGGGGTGCATGATCTGTGACCAACCGGAATTTTCTCCCCAACAGGTAGTATTTGAGCGTCTCTACAGCCCACTTTATTGCGAGACACTCTTTCTCTACTATGGAGTAATTTTTCTCCTGGGGATTTAGTTTCCTACTTAAATAAAGGATGGGGTGCTCCTCACCTTGAGACTCCTGGGAGAGTACCGCCCCCAGCCCTACCTCAGATGCGTCGGTTTGGACTACGAACTCTTTGGAGAAGTCAGGTGTGACCAACACTGGTTGGGCACAGAGAGCTTCTTTCAGGCTTCTAAAGGCCTGTTCGGTTTCGGGGGACCACTTTACCATTAGCGGTCCTCTTGCTTTTGTGAGGTCAGTTAGTGGGGTTGCCTTAGTTGCAAAATTGGGAATAAACCTTCTATAGTACCCAATTAACCCCAAAAAGGTCCTTACTTGTTTTTTTGTAACTGGCCTTGGCCAATTTTGTATCGCCTCCACTTTGAGTGTTTGGGGTTTGAGTAAACCTCTGCCAATAGAATATCCCAGATACTTGGCCTCCTCCAGACCAATAGTGCATTTAGCGGGGTTAGCAGTTAGTCCAGCAGACCGGACTGCGTCAAGCACAGCTTGGACCTTTGGAAGGTGGGATTGCCAATCTTCACTATGGATTACCACATCATCCAGGTAGGCGGCAGCATACCGAGCATGTGGTTTTAAAATTTTATCCATCATTCTTTGGAATGTGGCGGGAGCTCCATGTAAGCCAAAAGGCAACACCTTATACTGAAAGAGGCCGTCTGGGGTTGAGAAGGCTGTCTTTTCTTTTGCCCTTTCTGTGAGGGGAACCTGCCAGTACCCTTTTGTTAGGTCTAGGGTTGTGAGATATCGGGCTTTGCCCAGTCTCTCTACAAGTTCATCTACCCTGGGCATAGGATAAGTATCAAATTTTGACACCGCGTTTAGTTTCCGGTAGTCATTACAAAACCTTGTTGTACCATCTGGCTTTGGGACTAAGACTATAGGGCTGTTCCACCCACTTTGGGATTCCTCAATTACACCTAGTTTTAGCATTTTTTTAACCTCTAAACTTATAGCCTTTCTTTTGGCCTCTGGGATTCGGTACGGTTTAAGGTTAACTCGGACCCCCGGTTCAGAGACTAGGTCATGTTCAATTACGCTAGTTCTACCTGGCCGTATAGAGAAGATTTCTTTGTTTCTTTTCACTAAATTCTGAACCTCTCGTTTCTGATGAACAGACAGGGTTTCAGCTATGCTAACCTCTGGGTCAGTTTCTTGATTCTCTGACGGACCTGGGGGTACTAGGGTTAACAAGACTTCTCTATCTTTCCAGGGCTTGAGTAGGTTTATATGGTAAATTTGCTCAGGTTTCCTCCTACCTGGCTGTCTTACCTTATAATTTACTTCTCCCACTCTTTCCAAGACCTCATATGGCCCATGCCATTTAGCAAGGAATTTACTCTCCACGGTGGGAACCAGAACTAGTACCCTATCACCTGGAGAAAAAATTCTGACCCTAGCACCCTTATTATATGTATTCCTCTGTGCTTCTTGAGCTTTCTCCATGTGTTCCCTCACTATGGGTAGGACTGCAGCAATGCGGTCCTGCATCTGGGCAACATGCTCTATTACACTTCTGTAAGGGGTAACCTCGTGTTCCCAAGTCTCTTTGGCTATATCCAGTAAGCCCCTTGGGTGTCGGCCATACAATAGTTCAAACGGGGAGAAGCCTGTGGATGATTGGGGAACTTCCCTAATGGCAAATAACAGGTACGGTAACAAACAATCCCAGTTTTTCCCATCTTTATCAACCGCCCGCCGTAACATGCTCTTTAAGGTTTTATTGAACCTTTCCACTAAACCATCTGTTTGTGGATGATAGACTGAGGTTCTGAGATGCTTGATTTTTAGGAGTTTACATAGCTCTTTCGTTACTTGGGACATAAATGGTGTTCCCTGGTCAGATAGAATCTCTTTAGGAATCCCGACCCGGGAAAACAGAACTACTAACTCTTTTGCTATGTTTTTAGCTGAGGTGCTACGTAGGGGAACTGCCTCCGGATATCGGGTGGCATAATCTAATATTACCAATATATGCTGATGTCCCCTAGCAGACTTTATTAGGGGTCCTACTAGATCCATAGCAATCCGGTCAAATGGTACCTCTATTATGGGAAGGGGTACTAATGGGCTGCGGTACGCCTTGAACGGGGCGGTGATCTGACATTCTGGGCATGAGGAACAATAATTCGTAATTTCTGCCAGAACCCCAGGCCAATAGAAGCTTCGGAGAACCTTTTCTTTTGTCTTTTCCACCCCTAGGTGTCCCCCCAATGGATGACTATGTGCGAGGTGTAATACTACGTTACGGAATGTCCGTGGTACCAACAATTGTTTAGTTGTAACTGATTTCCTTTTATCAACCCGATATACTAGGTCGTTCTCTACCTCGAAGTAGGGGTAAGCAAGTGACCTATCTGGTTGGCCAGGAGTACTATTCTGGTCCCGTATATTTCCCCTTGCTACCGCTAATGTGGGGTCCTCCCACTGGGCCTTCTTAAAACTCCCAGGACTGACCTCTAGGTCAGCGAGGGTCTTATCCGGTTCTGGGGTGGTAAGTGTCTGATCAACATCTTGATTTGGGGTATTCCCTACCAAAGTAGTGATGGGGAAGGGAATTTTACAGCACTCCTCCTTTTCCCCCTTCTTATTTGGGCCCTCGTCAACCTCCATTTCTGAAAAAGGGAAAGGATTTGTTTCTTCTAATACTTCGTTATGGTCCGTTATTGAACTCTGGGCGCTATTCTGAGCGGGGGACCACATTTTTAGAAAATGGGGAAAGTCAGTCCCTATTAACACATCATGTGCCAGTTTGGGTACAATACCCACCTTGAAATCTAAAGAACCAAACTCTGTTTCAAAAAAAACATCAACAGTGGAATATTCATGATTATCCCCATGTATACAACAAATTGCCACTCTTTGTGAACTGTTTCCCTGTTTCTTCTTAATGGGCAAGAGGTATTCGGACACTAGTGTGACCATGCTCCCAGAGTCAAGAAGTGCCCGAACCCTCTTACCATTAACCTTTACAAATGCCCACAGATGGTTATTCAAGGGGTCCTCTGGGCTAGGGCCCATACATTGGGACAACAGCGAATAAGGTTCCACGCTGTTGCATTGCATGGGCTCATCATTTAGTGGGCAGATTTTTGCTGTGTGGCCCCTCTCATGACAATTTACACATTTAGGTACATAGTCTGTGTCCCACTTAGAGCCTTTTCCCGGCTCCCCATGTTGGCTATTGCCCTTAGTGTGCGAACCACTGTTGCTGGTGCTGCGTGAAGGTGGTCGCCGCTCTTCAGCGCCCCTTAACCCCGGTACCCTTTTACCGTCTCTGGAAGAGTCCTGGAACCTCGGGTAGTGGGGTTGCTCCACGACTGTGGGTTGCGGGTGCTCTTCTGCTGCATTGTACCTTTCTACGAGGGCCACAAGCTCATCCGCATTGTGGGGGTCACTCCGACTGACCCAACGGCGTAAGGCAGAGGGAAGTTTCCTCAAGAACTGGTCCATGACCAACCGTTCCACGATGTGGCTGGCTGAGTTGATCTCGGGTTGTAGCCACTTCCGGGCGAGGTGGATGAGGTCATACATCTGGCTTCGGGTGGCTTTATCCATCGTGAAGGACCATGCGTGAAACCTTTGGGCGCGAACAGCCGTGGTTACGCCGAGGCGGGCGAGGATCTCGAACTTCAATTTTGCATAGACGTTAGCTTCGGCTGGCTCTAGATCAAAGTAAGCCTTCTGGGGTTCGCCGCTTAGGAAGGGTGCGATTAGACCAGCCCACTCAGCTTCTGGCCATCCCTCTCTCTGTGCCGTGCGTTCAAACGTGAGAAGATAGGCTTCCACATCATCCGAGGGTCCCATCTTCTGAAGGTAGTGGCTTGCCCTGGTCATTTTCGGAACTGGGGCTGCCGCTGCCAGTGGAAGGTTACTGATAGTCCCCCTCAGGATCTCGAGTTCCTGCTGTAAGCCCTGAGCGAACCGCTGTTGCTCCTCTCTCAGCAAGCGGTTTGTCTCTTGCTGGTTTGCATTCGCGTTTTGCAGGGCTTCATTCGTCTGTTGCTGGTTTGCATTCGCCTGTTGCTGGTTGGCATTAATCTCTTGCTGGGCTATTAGCAGCTGTTGCTGGGCTGCATTCGTCTGCTGCTGGTTTGCATTAGTTTCTTGCTGGGCTATTAACAGCTGTTGCTGGGTTTCATTCACGTCTTTCTGGGCAGCGACATTGCGTACCAGCGCACCCACCACGTCTTCCATCTTCTTTGCAGAGGATGAAAAAAACTTTTTTTTTTTTTTTTTTCAAAGTTCTTCAACCCGCAGACCCCCTAGTGCTCTGCCCGCATTCTCCACCATATGTGACAAACGGCTTACTCCGGGGCTCCGTCGTTTGTCCGGGACTGTTTAGAACACGGTCTTTTAGGGTAGGTTAAATGATGAGGCGTCACGTACTGTTCCTTTAAACAGGCTATGCCTGGTTTATTCAGTCCCAGGCACTGAGACTGCCACAGTGCATACAACAGAAAACAGATCAATACAAAAGCTGCTCACCTGAGCGATAACTTAACTTAGATATCCCTGACTCAGGGTTGGAAGTGGCTTTTCCACTTCCAACATCAAAACACGGTACTTTTGCAGTCTTACACAAATGAACAGAAAGATTGAACCTGTTTGGGAAAGAGGCTTCTCCCCTCTGTAGTTCAGCAGCCTTCCAGCCTCCTGGCTCTTGTGGGGAGACCAGAGCAAACAGGAAATCAGTCTTTCATACCTGATTCCTAATTAGCATGACAGGTGACAGAAATCAGGCAGCAGACAAACTCTGGTCTGGATCTCTCATCCCTCAGTTCCAGCGCTTGCCAAACTGTGGGATGGAGTGTATGTATTATAAGGCTGCACTCCCAGGCCAAACAGGATAGAAACTGTCTAGTATCCTGGGAGCCCTATATACGGAATTTATTACCATCCCCTGGTTTCTGTCACATAATATATATATATATATATATATATATATATATATATACACATATGGGACTGCCCCTTTAATAAAGAAAGAGCTAACTTGATTATGCGAAAAAGAACCCCCTGTAGATGGCTTTCACACTATGACTACAGGGTATTATCCATACTGACCAAATCTCCCCTTTTAAATGTATCATTTTTCTGCTGTCTCTACTGTAATACCATTTCCCTTATCCCAATGCAAGTCAGTTGAACTTTTAGAAATCTCCTGCGTGTTCATTCCAAAGCTCCCTGAAATACATTTTCAAATATTGGCCACAATAGCGTTAACCAATAAATCTAAACATTTTGCTGGTATCCCGGGGGTTAATATTAAACTGACAAACATCTACTGCATATCAACAGCTTTTTATACTACACTTCCTGTAATAATATGGTATAACAAAAATGTAACGCCAGCTAAAATTTACAAGCGCACAACATTCACTATGTTCTTTATAATTCAATACCAAATGGACCTGCCAATCATTGAAACTTGTCACGGGACTTGTTAGCATTAAAGAAGATAGTACAAAAGATTCCAATACTAAAGATATCCCGGGACTAGTAAGGGAAGGGGCGGCGTGACTTAAGGCTGAGGGGTCCCTCCCCCAAGGAGCCGTAATGTCAGGCCAGGGGGCAGAGTTAATAAAGGGGTACTTAGGATCGTTCTCTCTAACCTTATCTTCCTCTTTCTTCTCGGATGTACTGGAGTGAAGTCCCACCCACTCTGACTTTTAGGCATGATCTTGATTGCGTAGGGAAGAAGGATTGGGATTCTGCTCTTCTTTGTCGCACCTAGGAATTTGTTGGCGGATGTCATGCTACTCTGGGGGGAGGGGGGCGGAAGGGAGACTCTAGTAAGTATTGGGTCCTGGAGGAAGGTCTTAGACCTCTGAAGTTTTTAGTTGGAGAAAGCAGTACTATTCCAGGCTGTTGCGGAAAGAATGGTGGTGACCTTCCGGATGGAATTTTTGCAAAGCGGTACTGTTCCAGGCTAGGCTTGGTTGGTATAGTAGTGACCTTTCGATGGGGGCTCTATACCATTTGTACTAATCTACTGAATGGCTAGATGAGCATGAGCTGAGGGTATCCTTCAAGCTCCGGTAGATGGGAACAGAGTAATCTGGCTGGGTCCTTAGTTGGGGATAAATATTATATATTTATCTTTTTGTAATAAATAAATCTCTAGCCGTTATTTCTCCCAAGAAGTTGTATGGTGTGTTTATAGGGAATGGAGAGGGGTCCAGTTCGAGGCATGGGTAAGTCAAGAGTTTTAGAGTTTACTCCCAGAGTCAAGTTGACATAACTAGGGGCTTAATCACTGCATCCCAGAAGAGCGGTGTTCTACATTAATTATTTTCCCTTTTGTGCATAAATGAAATAGGGTCTGGTGGGTTATCACATATCATTCCTCAAGAAACAATTACAATCAATACATTCCTTTGTCTGCAATCATTTGACAGGCTAAATAAGTAACAATTTTACCTTCATCATCTGAACCACTAAGAAAATGAGATAACACATTTCTATATGTCAAGCAATAGTAAATTGGGATGGCAAAGCATAGAGAGATTGTGTATTGTGTATACACCTTAGTGAAAACAATGGACATTGATCTAAATTCTGAGGCCTATGTACTAAAATCAAATTGCAATAAAGTGTGTGTCGTATGTATGAAAGCTTCATTAATATGACGCATAGTTTGTTTTTTTTACATTTATTTTGAGGCATGGCATCATGTTTAATACTCGATTGATACCATTTAAATGACAACAGAATTATGGGTATTTTTTATTTGTATCGAGTATTAGTAAATACTGTATATACAGGCATACCCCGGTTTAATGACACTCACTTTAAGTACAATCGCGAGTATGGACATATTTTCAATAGCACCATACCCCTGTGTCCATAAGCTCACTTCGCGAGTACAGACACTTATTCTGCCCTACAGACCGCCATAGTAGTGACGCGCTGATTCCCCTCGCCCAATAGGCAAAAGGCAGCTCGCGCATGCGCCTGTCAGCACATCCTGAACAGCTCCCTACCTGTACCGAAGCATCAATAAGTGGGGAAAAGGTAGTGCTTCACTTTAAGTACATTTTCGCTTTACATACATGCTCTGGACCCATTGCATACGTTAATGCGGGGTATGCCTGTACTGTATTATTACATATATATTATATGTAATAGCTTGTGAAAGTACTACATTTTATAATAAAATATCTGCGCTGTGTCGCATACATTTATGGTTCACATATATCAGCTTAAAAATGCACCAACTGGTCCACTATACGAATATCCTGGATAGGTAGGACAAAGCGTCAAAATGAACTTACTCCCCCGTATCTTATACCTTTTCCAGACGTTACCAGTGCCACTCAGACTGAAGGATTTGCTCTCACTTCAGTCTGAAATCTCTAAATTTATCTGGGGAGGGAAAAAACCGAGAGTCAACAAATTAAATATGAAAAGATCTGTCCTAGCGAGGGGCCTAGCGGTACCCTGCCTGCTCTCATACTACAAAGCGGCTCAATTAAGCCAAATTGTTCAATGGCAATCTAATCCATGCCTAAAACGGTGGATGGAATTAGAGAGTGCTGCCTGCGCTCCTTTAAAATTACGCAATTTGATCTGGCTACCTAAAACAGCACGACGATATGCTGACATGCTGCTTTCCTCAATGACCAGCTCATTGTCTATCTGGGAGGCTAATAAGACTCAATACTCCCTCACAACGAGTAATTCTTCAATGTCCCCATTTTGGAACAAACCCAAGTTCGCTCCTGGCCTACTAGAGGGAGATGCATCAATGTGGAAACAAAAAGGTTACATACGGATCAAAGATCTGGAGGGATACAATGGAAAGATTAAAACGTTTGATCACGGCAGAGTAGAAAAAGATATACCCCACTCAGAATTTTTTAGATACCTCCAGCTCCGAGCATTTTATAACAAATTTGCCCCTTAACCCCCCTTGACGACATTCGAAAAGCTCTGTCTGGCAGAGACCGACACAAAGGGACTCACATCACAGCTGTACAAAGAAGTAGTTGATTCTGTGAGCTCTAGACAACAACCACCGTCTTTTAGAACCCAATGGGAAAGAGACCTGGGAGAGACATTAGAAGACGACTAGTGGAACGCTATATACCTGGCCATGGCAAAAAGCTCCATATGTACCACACTAAAGGAGAACGTATATAACATAAGGTCCTAATGCGGTGGTACCTCACCCCAATGAAATTAGCCAAGTTCGTGCCTGGATCCTCCTCGCTATGCCCCCGGCAATGCGGAGGATCGGCCGATCTGTTACATATGCTGTGGTCTTGCCCGCGGATCTCCCCACTATGGGAAGAAATTAGAAATTGGATACAGAGGGTCTTCGACCTCACTATTCCCCCAGTCCCATGGCTATTCCTCTTGAATAGACCACTAACGGGCCTATCCAAAGCAAACAATAAACTAATAGCACATTTTGCAATAGCCACGCGGAGCGAGATCGCAGCACTATGGAAACGCCCCGAAATTCCAAGTATCCCAAAGATTCGAAATCGATTGTGGTTTATCTGCCAGATGGAAAAGTTGACGAGTCTAGTTAACGACACTGGCACCAATTATCTCAAAGTATGGACGCCTTGGCTGGCGCAGATGGATATCCCCGGGGTTGAGAGGAACACAATCTGGCTATGATAGATGCAGGTGCGTTCTCTTTTAGGAGTGGAAACTCAGCTCACGACGACTAACACAGACAAATAGACAGCCTACAGAGGTGATAAACTGGAGAGGACGCAACCCACAAAGAGCCATACTAGGAGCGGTTGAGAGACCTAGCACGAGTGGATGCTCCTCTCCCGGCCGTGCCGCCCCTTACTCCCTCCCTACCCTCCCCATCCCTTCCTACCCCCCTCCCCCCCCTTTTTTTTATTTTTATTGATTTTGTTTTTGTCAATTTTAATTAATTGTATTATGTGAATTATGTTATTATCTTTATTGCTAGCCCACCCAAAACAACCCGGTCGGGTAGGGCCCGAAAAACCGGGATATATCTCACGAGCTGACATACGGTACTGTAAAAAGTGGAGATTAACACTAAAAATGAATGTAATGTATACTGTATTCTGTATCACTTGTTTGGAAAAAATGCAATAAAATCTAAGTTACAAAAAAAAAAAAAAATGCACCAACAATATAAACAGATTTTTAGGGTTAACGCCAAATTCAACTTGACAAAACATTATTTTTTTAGTACATCCCATTTACACCTGTATGACCAGAGCAGCCCGTTTCTGTGCACAAAACAAAAGGGAGACATTTTTTGTCATGCAGATGACAGAATTCAGGTGCAATTTCAAATGATATTTCTGTGCGGCAAGTTTGTGCCAACAATCCTTTTGTGAGGCTTAGTTCATAGGCCCCAACATTTTAGATCTGATAACAGACCCCTTTTGTAACTGGAACAATAGCTTAGTTATGTTTAATATTACATATATATTATATGTAATAGCTTGTGAAAGTACTACATTTTATAATAAAATATCTGCGCTGTGTCGCATACATTTATGGTTCACATATATCAGCTTAAAAATGCACCAACTGGTCCACTATACGAATATCCTGGATAGGTAGGACAAAGCGTCAAAATGAACTTACTCCCCCGTATCTTATACCTTTTCCAGACGTTACCAGTGCCACTCAGACTGAAGGATTTGCTCTCACTTCAGTCTGAAATCTCTGTTTTAGTTATGCATTATCTTAAAAGCTACTTCGTGTTGTTGTTTTTTCAGTTAAAATAAGATGTTTGTGTATGTAGAGAATAATTCATATTTTTAAGAGTACAAAAATAAACAATTGTACACGCTGCGTTGTATGCAGTGTTAACAACCCGAATTGTACATATTTTGAACAGACTAGCAGATGTGGAGCATATCCAATCGCTCACTCAATGTTTAGCATAGTTATATACTCTTTGCATAACCTTTCAGCAGAATGGAGATGGTTCAAGTTGCAATTCAATAATACGGATGTAAAGCCAAGGACTAAAATTGTTTTAAGTAAGCTAAGAACAAGGTAAACACTCTCTTCTGAAATTACTGTTACTTTTAAATCACAGTTTGTTTAAACATTTTAAGCCCTCTGAAGAATGCTAGAGCTTTTAAGTGGGTCTATCTCCGCCTTCCCAAGAGCACAGCATGTTGTGGCATTTCAGACCAATGTCTAACCAATTAGAAGACATATTCAGTAAAAAAAAAAAAGCCTTAGCAGGAACATCTTTCAAAATCAGTTTTAAAAGAAAGAAAAAAGTCTTCGGATTTTGCTTTATTTGTTATGACGGCAAACAGTGGAATTAGCCTAACAAAACTTTGGGGAACTGTTTGTGTTTTAATGTTTTAAGTAGTTAGATTAGGGTTTCACTTAAAAGTCTAGCTGTGCTAGCCAGGACACTAACTCACAATAAAATGACTGCCTATGTTTACATTTTGTTAATGTTCACACAATGATTTGACAGGGTTCCTAAAATTGCAATCCCATGTAGCAACAAACACCTAATTTTCCAGAAACTGAACACACTCAGACATAACAGCTTGTGAAAATTCCTGCGGCAATTAAATATGTTAAATGTTTTTTCCAATTTACTGTAGATCTGAAACAGAATACAAACACTGTATACCAAACTAGTTTGCGTCTCAACACTAACTGGGGAAAAAGTGTTGCAAAAAGAGATTCACATTCTGTATAATTTTCATTGTACATTGATATACAGTACATGTATTGTAATAATATGCTCTGTTTTCATGTATATTCAGAAACTGTATATCATTGAATTTATAGAGTCATCAACATTAACAATAATCCTGGTCAGTTAAACCTCACTCATGTTAAGTGAGTCACATTTATTTAAACCGTAAGTGCACTCACAAGGCTATATATTTATCCAAGTCTTCCAGCGGCAGAACTGGGGGGCTATCGGTGCATAAACAGCACCTGATCTATCGTAGAAAATAATTATCATTGCTTTCAATAAGATTCTTAAATGTGAGTGCAGAGTAAATGAGTACTTCAGTACCTTGCGTAGGTGAAAGGTGAGTCAGGTAGTTAGCTGTGTTAGCTGTGTATTAACCCTTGTCACATATAGACGCCCCCTGCTCACAGGTGCGCCGTTCGTGACAAATGTGGCAGATTCATGAGAGATATTATTTATTTGAGGGACTTTGCGAAGTGAAGAATGTATAAGCTAGATATCTGTGTATTAATCCTTGTCACATATGCAAGTCACGTGCTCACAGGTGCGCCGTACATGACAAATGGACTAACACGGCTATATCTACTTAATTCATTACATTTGATATGAATTCCCACTGCTTTTGGCAATTTTCTGCATGTAGGAGACTTTGATAAATAACCCTCAATAGACTTCAATGAAGTTTCCCCTTTCACAAGCAAAAAAGTGATCATGATGAATCACATTCCTCATTCAGCAGGTTAGACATGGGGATCATTAATCAAAGTCTTCCAGCTGCAAAAAGCAGGCCAAGTCTGGGGTTACAAACACTGCACTAGATGTAAAGTATCAAGAATAAAACATCCAATTAAATTCATGGGCATTGTTTTTCCCTCATGACAGGGTGGCCTTTTTTCACCTATAAAGAACCTTCAGCACAGGTGGCTCAATCAGTGGCTCAGTCGAACATTGAGCCCCCTGTGCTGAAGCAGGGATATCCTGAAAAGCTGACCTGTTGGTGGCCCTTGAGGACTGGGAAGAAGTGCACGAAACGCGTTGGGCCATTGAGAAATCATTTAATAGCAGCACTGGTAGAGGAGCAGATCATTCAAACAGTCCCTGGAGCCGCAGTGTTCAGGAGTTGGTATCGGCAAGTGATACCTGGTGTCCCGTCCCGCCCGCTGTGACGCACTTCCGGGCGCCAACGAAGGATGCCACGTGGAGCAGAAGGAAGCGGCGCCATCTTTGGCAGCTAGCCAAGGCAGCCCCTGCAGGCACTCACACGTGGCACGCGTCCACCAACATCTTCTGTCGGACACTCAGACTACCCTTACCTGTGCATATCCTAGGGACCTGCTGTAAGTAGGATTCCAGTTTTTACACACTGGATCCCTGACCTGCTCGTCACCAGTTATCTGCATTTTTATTGTGTTCATTAAACCATCCTTATTATTAGTCAGCCTATTGTTTAGTGTTGTTCAGTGTTGTGTGTGTCTGTTTGTTTAAGTCTATGTGATTTTTGTTATTATCATACAGTGTTGCACTATGATCTTATCTTCTTGTCTCCCCTGCATGTCCTAATACCTCTGATACCGAGGAACCTGCTGTCCACTGGACCAGATCTACATTCATTGATCATTCCAATCATCAATTGAACTTTATATCTCCCATTTGGACTTTAAGGCGCCGGTCTGTATTGTTTTTTTTTTTTTTTTGTCTATCACTAACTGTGTTCGGGTTAGTTTTTCCTGGCAGCCTGGCCACATTGTTCACTTTATTTATTCTTCACCACGTTGTTGATAATATTTGAACTGTTATTATCTGCATTGTATTTGTATACATTTTTATTTTTATTTTTAGCGCTAAAACACACCATCCTTTTTTTCAGTCATATATTTTTTATTGCTTGTACATACAAAGTCATAATCCAAAAGCACTCCAATGACAAGTAGGACATTACAATATATGCGGCTAATTTAAAAAAAACAACATATCTTTTCAATCAAAATGTATTTTCTGGTCTTGTACACTCATTCATTTGGATCTATATTTTTTAGTTGCTATGTAATTTATATTACGCAATTCTTCTCTGCTGCATCAAGTGAAACACACTTACTGTATATTATTTATATTGACAGAACGTTCAGTCAAATTTGGTATTTTCTTTATGGAACACCTTCCTATAGAAGGTCCTGGGACAATGGTTGCAGAACTAAATGAACTTGTATTAACATTGTTATTGCCATACAATAGAAAGCATAAAAAAGCATCAACAATGAATATATAAAATCACTGTTCCAGTTCTTCCTGCCAGTCAGTTTCATTCCAAGCAAAATGTAACTGTAATTTAGGAAGCAGCTGACATTATTTTTGCAAGACTTGGTTAGACCACAGATCCCATAGAACTGAACGCAGGAAACCCAACTATCAAAAAGCTGTTTGCAGCCTAAAGATGCCTGTCAGATATGCCTGTAAATTGTATTCTGTAGCTAGACAAAAGGCTGCACTGAAAGGCAAGTTTTTAATTTCTCTTCATGAATGTCCACTGAATCGAGCCCTATGAGACCTTACACCAATGGAGATTATACCTAGTATTCACCCCTACAACAAAAGCAGAGTCCATATCAGCCCATCCAAACTGTCTAGAGTCTAGACATTTGTAAAGTCTAAAATGCGATGTATATCTGCACCACAATTTGATTGTTGTCTGTGCCTGGAAGCAATGCACCTGCAAATAGAGCGTACTTTATTATATATAAACAAAATGCTGTATAGATATGAATGACTTAGAATGTATTTTAGTGTAACAGAGAAATCTGTACCTGGAACACAGACACTGCAGATAGTTTTACCTTTGCATGAGCTTGTTATATCTTTCCAATCACTTGACAGCACACTGGTTAAGGTTTAGAATTGCAAACAAGCCCATACATCTTCAAGACACTAAAACATCCAACTAATTTATGGCTTGTCTGCTTTTGACCCCTAGCAAAGGGATACATTCAAAATAAATGTACGTTTACATGTATTTTGAAGGAGAAAGTGAGGTTTCATGGATTCATAACCTGCCAAATGTACAATTTTAGAAAATACAACCATTATTTACATTAGTGAAAGTGCTGTTTGCGAAAGAAATTGATATGAAGCAATAGAAACATTTACCCACAAAGCAGACACAGCACAAACTAGGATAACCTTTTTTCACTGACCTGTCAATTAGTCAGATGTGGATTCCTTGCATACACTTGTTTAAAGCCCATGTGTGGGAGTTTATTTACTAAAATCTACCAAGTGCAAACCTGGGACAAATCCAGTCCAAAAATGGCATCAGATTTATTAAATATAGTGCTGTAGTTTTGAGTATGGATTCTTTAGTAAATGACCCCCAATTGCCATTACTATATTTTACGTGGAATTTTATGCCTAATATTGGTTGACTTGCACTGAAAACATGTACACAATCCAAATACATCTGGATATGCATAATTGTTTTAGAACAAAACATTGTTAAGCTGAAGATATTTTTTAATGTGAATATAATTGACAAAATAGTTTTTTTCGGGTCTATGTATTAAACCATTATCTTCCAATGTGGTATTGAATACTATAAACAATTGTGCAAACTGTAGCATTTGTGTATTTTGTCATTTGTCTGGTTATAGGAGGTGGAGATTCTCCACAACAAACAGTATATGTTCGGAGTTGCAATGAAAATCAGAATGTGGTCATATATGTTGCAGAGATCCAACACCAAGAGGTCTTCAAAACAAAGCAAAACATACTTAAGAATTTTACAACGCTGTATGTGGTCATTAGGAGAAATGTAATCCAAAGGCAATTTGCACAAGAAATACTTTTGGTCTAAATAAAATGTAATTCAACTTTCAAACGCCTTGTTTTTCAGACCTCTCCAAAGAAGATAAACAGAAGTATTCATCAACCTACATTGTAACACAGTTATTATAAAACATATTACCTATTGTCAGTGCTCGACAAACCCGGTCGCCAACTCGCCAGCTGCGATCGGATATTGGCTCGTGGCCAGTAACCTTTCCCCTGCTCTGCAAAAAAAAAATCCCCTGTTCGGAAAAAAAAAAATTGAAAAAAAAAAAATCGTAGCTGATTGGCTGTGACGTGAGATGGAGTTGCCAGGACTTCAAACCGCCCTTTCTGCATGGGTAAGTAATGGGGGGGGGAGGGGTTGAGTGAGTGCGTTCGTGCGCATCTGCTGCTGCTCCTCCTCCTCCTCATATCCTGCTGTATAATTGTGTCAGCTCCTATAATTTACAATTTACTGATCCGGTCATGGAGGAGTTTGGACAGATGCTTCAGGTGGGGGGAATTTAATGCACTTTAAATATTTATATACTGTATACACTAATACATCCTTCCCCCTCTCTCCGGTGCTCCCGCTGCCCGCGCGGGTCTGAACATACTGTAAAAGCCGGGGTGTTTTCCTCCCCCCCCTCCTGTGTTCCCGCTGCCCGCGCGGGTCTGAATATACTGAGGTAGCCGGGGTGTTTTCCTCCCCCCCCTCCTGTGTTCCCGCTGCCCGCGCGGGTCTGAATATACTGAGGTAGCCGGGGTGTTTTCCTCCCCCCCCTCCTGTGTTCCCCCTGCCCCCCCTCCTGTGTTCCCCCTGCCCGCGCGGGTCTGAATATACTGAGGTAGCCGGGGTGTTTCTTCCCCTCCCCTCCTGTGTTCCCGCTGCCCGCGCGGGCCTGAATATACTGAGGTAGCCGGGGTGTTTCTTCCCCTCCCCTCCTGTGTTCCCGCTGCCCACGCGGGCCTGAATATACTGAGGTAGCCGGGGTGTTTCTTCCCTCCCCTCCTGTGTTCCCGCTGCACGCGCGGGTCAAATGCTATAGTAGCCGGGTTGTTTCTTCCCCACCCCTCCCCTCCTGTGTTCCCGCTGCACGCGCGGGTCAAATGCTATAGTAGCCGGGTTGTTTCTTCCCCACCCCTCCCCTCCTGTGTTCCCGCTGCATGCGCGGGTCAAATGCTATAGTAGCCGGGTTGTTTCTTCCCCACCCCTCCCCTCCTGTGTTCCCGCTGCACGCGCGGGTCAAATGCTATAGTAGCCGGGTTGTTTCTTCCCCACCCCTCCCCTCCTGTGTTCCCGCTGCATGCGCGGGTCAAATGCTATAGTAGCCGGGTTGTTTCTTCCCCACCCCTCCCCTCCTGTGTTCCCGCTGCCCGCGCGGGTCTGAATATACTGAGGTGGCTGGGGTGTTACTTCCCTCCCTCCCCTCCTGTGTTCCCGCTGCCCGCGCGGGTCTGAAGATATTGCAGTTGCCGGTGATTCTCTCCCCTCGGTGCTTGCGCGGGGCGGGAGGAAGTAGTGTGTGTGTGGTGTGTGTGTGTATGAGAGAGAGATCGAGAGTGTGTGTGTATGGGAGAGAGAGTTTGTGTGTGTGTGTGTGTATATGGGAGAGAGAGATTGTTTGTGTGTGTGTGTATGGGTATGAGATTGAGAGTGTGTGTGTGTGTGTGTTTGTGTGTGTGTATGGGAGAGAGAGAATGTGTGTGTGCAGGACACCAGAGGTAACCCCCCAGTCAGTCATCCCACCCCCCCACTCAGTCAGTCACCCCCCACCCAGTTACCCAGTCAGTCACCCCCCCTCCCCCCACACAGTCACCCATTCAGTCAAAAGTCCCCCAGTCAGTCATAGTGTCAGTCATACCAGCCCCCCACCCAGTCAGTCATCCCACCCCCCCCACATAGTCACCAAGTCAGTCATCCCACCCCCCCCACATAGTCACCAAGTCAGTCATCCCACCCCCCCCACATAGTCACCAAGTCAGTCATCCCACCCCCCACCCAGTCACCAAGTCAGTCATCCCACCCCCCCACCCAGTCACCAAGTCAGTCATCCCACCCCCCCACCCAGTCACCAAGTCAGTCATCCCACCCCCCCCACCCAGTCACCAAGTCAGTCATCCCACCCCCCCACCCAGTCACCAAGTCAGTCATCCCACCCCCCCACCCAGTCACCAAGTCAGTCATCCCACCCCCCCACCCAGTCACCAAGTCAGTCATCCCACCCCCCCCACCCAGTCACCAAGTCAGTCATCCCACCCCCCCCACCCAGTCACCAAGTCAGTCATCCCACCCCCCCACCCAGTCACCAAGTCAGTCATCCCACCCCCCCCACCCAGTCACCAAGTCAGTCATCCCACCCCCCCCACCCAGTCACCAAGTCAGTCATCCCACCCCCCCACCCAGTCAGTCACCCCCCCTCCCCCCACACAGTCACCCATTCAGTCAAAAGTCCCCCAGTCAGTCATAGTGTCAGTCATACCAGCCCCCCACCCAGTCAGTCATCCCACCCCCCCCACATAGTCACCAAGTCAGTCATCCCACCCCCCCCACATAGTCACCAAGTCAGTCATCCCACCCCCCACCCAGTCACCAAGTCAGTCATCCCACCCCCCCACCCAGTCACCAAGTCAGTCATCCCACCCCCCCACCCAGTCACCAAGTCAGTCATCCCACCCCCCCACCCAGTCACCAAGTCAGTCATCCCACCCCCCCACCCAGTCACCAAGTCAGTCATCCCACCCCCCCACCCAGTCACCAAGTCAGTCATCCCACCCCCCCACCCAGTCACCAAGTCAGTCATCCCACCCCCCCCACCCAGTCACCAAGTCAGTCATCCCACCCCCCCCACCCAGTCACCAAGTCAGTCATCCCACCCCCCCCACCCAGTCACCAAGTCAGTCATCCCACCCCCCCACCCAGTCAGTCAAAGTCAGTCATAGTCAGTCAGTTACCCCCCCCACTCAGTTACCCCCCCAGGTCAGTCAGTTGCCCCCCCGTCTCTTCCCCTTCTCTGTCTCTCTCTCCCCCTTCTGTCTCTCCCCTCTCTGTCTCTCTGTCTCTCCCCTCTCTGTCTCTCCCCTCTCTGTCTCTCCCCTCTCTGTCTCTCCCCTCTCTGTCTCTCCCCTCTCTGTCTCTCCCCTCTCTGTCTCTCTGTCTCTCCCCTCTCTGTCTCTCTGTCTCTCCCCTCTCTGTCTCTCTGTCACTCCCCTCTCTGTCTCTCTCCTCTCTGTCTCTCCCCTCTCTGTCTCTCCCCTCTCTGTCTCTCCCCTCTCTGTCTCTCCCCTCTCTGTCTCTCCCCTCTCTGTCTCTCCCCTCTCTGTCTCTCCCCTCTCTGTCTCTCTGTCTCTCCCCTCTCTGTCTCTCTGTCTCTCCCCTCTCTGTCTCTCCCCTCTCTGTCTCTCTGTCTCTCCCCTCTCTGTCTCTCTGTCTCTCCCCTCTCTGTCTCTCCCCTCTCTGTCTCTCCCCTCTCTGTCTCTCTGTCTCTCCCCTCTCTGTCTCTCTGTCTCTCCCCTCTCTGTCTCTCTGTCTCTCCCCTCTCTGTCTCTCTGTCTCTCCCCTCTCTGTCTCTCTGTCTCTCCCCTCTCTGTCTCTCTGTCTCTCCCCTCTCTGTCTCTCTGTCTCTCCCCTCTCTGTCTCTCTGTCTCTCCCCTCTCTGTCTCTCTCCCCTCTCTGTCTCTCTCCTCTCTCTGTCTCTCTCCTCTCTCTGTCTCTCTGTCTCTCCCCTCTCTGGCTCTCCTCTCTCTGTCTCTTTGTCTCTGGCTCTCCTCTCTCTGTCTCTTTGTCTCTCGCCTCTCTGTCTCTTTGTCTCTCGCCTCTCTGTCTCTTTGTCTCTCGCCTCTCTGTCTCTTTGTCTCTCGCCTCTCTGTCTCTTTGTCTCTCGCCTCTCTGTCTCTTTGTCTCTCGCCTCTCTGTCTCTTTGTCTCTCGCCTCTCTGTCTCTTTGTCTCTCGCCTCTCTGTCTCTTTGTCTCTCGCCTCTCTGTCTCTTTGTCTCTCGCCTCTCTGTCTCTTTGTCTCTCGCCTCTCTGTCTCTTTGTCTCTCGCCTCTCTGTCTCTTTGTCTCTCGCCTCTCTGTCTCTTTGTCTCTCGCCTCTCTGTCTCTTTGTCTCTCGCCTCTCTGTCTCTTTGTCTCTCGCCTCTCTGTCTCTTTGTCTCTCGCCTCTCTGTCTCTTTGTCTCTCGCCTCTCTGTCTCTTTGTCTCTCGCCTCTCTGTCTCTTTGTCTCTCGCCTCTCTGTCTCTTTGTCTCTCGCCTCTCTGTCTCTTTGTCTCTCGCCTCTCTGTCTCTTTGTCTCTCGCCTCTCTGTCTCTTTGTCTCTCGCCTCTCTGTCTCTTTGTCTCTCGCCTCTCTGTCTCTTTGTCTCTCGCCTCTCTGTCTCTTTGTCTCTCGCCTCTCTGTCTCCCTCTCGCCTCTCTGTCTCCCTCTCGCCTCTCTGTCTCCCTCTCGCCTCTCTGTCTCCCTCTCGCCTCTCTGTCTCCCTCTCGCCTCTCTGTCTCCCTCTCGCCTCTCTGTCTCCCTCTCGCCTCTCTGTCTCCCTCTCGCCTCTCTGTCTCCCTCTCGCCTCTCTGTCTCCCTCTCGCCTCTCTGTCTCCCTCTCGCCTCTCTGTCTCCCTCTCGCCTCTCTGTCTCCCTCTCGCCTCTCTGTCTCCCTCTCGCCTCTCTGTCTCCCTCTCGCCTCTCTGTCTCCCTCTCGCCTCTCTGTCTCCCTCTCGCCTCTCTGTCTCCCTCTCGCCTCTCTGTCTCCCTCTCGCCTCTCTGTCTCCCTCTCGCCTCTCTGTCTCCCTCTCGCCTCTCTGTCTCCCTCTCGCCTCTCTGTCTCCCTCTCGCCTCTCTGTCTCCCTCTCGCCTCTCTGTCTCCCTCTCGCCTCTCTGTCTCTCTCCCCTCTCTGTCTCTCTCCCCTCTCTGTCTCTCTCCCCTCTCTGTCTCTCTCTCTCCCCTCTCTGTCTCTCTCTCTCCCCTCTCTGTCTCTCTCTCTCCCCTCTCTGTCTCTCTCTCTCCCCTCTCTGTCTCTCTCTCTCCCCTTCCTGTCTCTCTCCCCTCTCTGTCTCTCTCCCCTCTCTGTCTCTCTCCCCTCTCTGTCTCTCTCCCCTCTCTGTCTCTCTCCCCTCTCTGTCTCTCTCCCCTCTCTGTCTCTCTCCCCTCTCTGTCTCTCTCCCCTCTCTGTCTCTCTCCCCTCTCTGTCTCTCTCCCCTCTCTGTCTCTCTCCCCTCTCTGTCTCTCTCCCCTCTCTGTCTCTGTCTCACACTCTCTCTGCCTCACACTCTCGATCTGGATATCTTACTTACCCTATATATCTTAACTGCCCTATACTATACTAACATAACTTATACTGCTTTCTTCCAGATCTGACTCACACGGGAGACATCGGAATCCCCCCTAACCCAGAAGACAGTGTCAGGGTTCTGCTCGCCACAAACCAGGACCGGACCGCGAGGCTGAGGTGGGGTTGTAAAAGCACCGACCTGAGACCGCGCAGGCTGATCCGGATTGCGCAGTTCGTAGTCATATGTCGCAGGATCAGGATTGGAGAAGACAGCGTCGTCGTTGTAGAAGCCAGGGTCAGGACAGGAGACATCAGGATAAACATTGTTCAGGCAAGAGTTCGGCAACATGTAGTCAGGAGAACCCCGCTTCAGCTTAGGAGCGCGGGGTTGGGCTCTGCGCGAGCGACGGCCATGGCCCATGGTGCTGGTCACAGGAGATGGTAAGCAGACCAGAGTAGCACACCGCTTTGCTGCACGGGTGCACCAGTGCTACAGCACAAGAGTCCTGAGCGGGCTAGGGAATCCTCTGTCTCAGCGCAGGAACCAGGACACGGCCTCTCTAGATTAGGGAAAGAGTAGGCCCCAGGAACCAGGAAGCTGAAGATACACAGGGAAACCTCCGCTTCAGTGCAGGAATCCAGGAGGCTGAGGGACGCAGGGACGAAAACCTCTGCTTCAGCACAGGAGAACAGGAGTGGACCGCTGCGTGAATATAGCAGCCGGTCACAGGAAACAAGGAGCTGAAGTGAACAAGAAGAGTACTCAGCTACAACACAGGAGACTGGAGCAGACCGCTGCGTGAATATAGCAGCCGGCCTTAGGAAACCTGGAGCTGCAGACAACAAGGAGAATACTCCGCTTCAGCATGAGAGACAGGAACAAGCGAGGGCTTGTGGCAGAACAGATAGTGACATCCAGGAAGGACTATGCTCGGCAGGGAGCATTATGGGAAGACATTACTTAAAGGCCAGCGGGCCAATCCCCGGAGGGGGGTGTGAAGGTACTGCTCCAATGAATGAATGCAAGTCTAGGTTGCAGTGATAGGCTGCACAGCTGCAGTAGATACCAGAGGGAGTGTGTATTGCTTTGGTGAGTGAATCCAGGCTGCAGCAAACATCAGGAGAGGTGCTCCAGGACTGCACTGTCTGCAAGGTAAGGCAACCAGTAAACCACGGAGCGGATTCCTTACAGACAGGTAGGGAACATCTCCCCTCCAATGTATAACATTGCGGGAATGAGGGTACCTGGGCATTGAGGGACTGCGGATCAGGTAAGATCCCAGGCGGGATTGCTGCTTTAGATATTGTGAAGCGGGGGCATCCAGACACTGGTTAAGGGGTTCAGGAAACTAGTCATTCACATCTGGCTTTTTTTTCTAGATCCGACATTTATACACACACACATACACACACTCAATCTCTCACACACACACACACACACACTAACACACTAACACACTAACACACTAACACACTAACACACGTAACAAGGACCAATTGTAGTATAATGTAATACTATAAATAAACTTATGTCAAAAACGAATGTTCTTACTAGGAATTTATTCAATTCATTTTATTTATGTATTATTTTAAAAGCGGGGGCGGGACTAGGGGCGGGGTTGGGGGCGGGACTAGGGGCGGAACTAGGTGGCGAGTAGATTTTTTGGTTCGGCGAGTAGATTTTTGGGTGAATTGTCAAGCACTGCCTATTGTCCACAGTAACAAAAAATCTTTGCTTTTTACATAATACACAGGCTTTTCACTAGAATGTGATCAGACATCATTGATCTTTTTTGAGGTCTTTTTCTAAACTCAAAGCCAGAAATAACTGTATAAAAAATATACTAATTAGTGTCTAGTTGTCTGGCAACTGTTAGATTTGTTTGCAAAACACAGAAGCTCAGATTCTCCTATGACTGTGTTGAATATGTCATCCACCCATCAACACACTGCCTACATAGCTAACTGGTGTCTTTTTTGAACAACTCACATTTACTTTTCTCTTTGCTTACAGAACACATACATCATTGTGAAATCAAACAGCAGGTTTTGAGAAATGTTAGATTTTCAGGGCTTGTCATAAATTGCCATCTTCGGTGTGCCTTTGAAATAACATGCCCTGATTACTGTCTCTTTGGAACATTTTGTCTTTAAGTGGGCAGACGCAACTAATTACTCTTTGGTAAAAGTAGTGTGTAATGTTTTATTTCAAGATATTTGTGCTTTTGTGCGTTGAACTTTTTGGACACGAGTTAAATGTTAAACATAATGATGAAACCATGATTATGGTCTAGATTAGCGGTACGCAAACTGGAGGCGCGAGACTGGCTGCGGGGGCGCGGGGTTTACAGAGGCCTCGCGCGCTTCCCGAAGGCAATTAAATTAAGTGCCGGGGGAGCGATGAAGACCTCTGTAAACCTTACTTACCTTGGCTCCAGCGGCTTCTTACACGCGTCGCCATGGCAACACGGCATGAAATTACGCCGTGACGTCATGACGCAGTCGCCGGAGGAAAGGTACGAGGGGGGCGCGGAGAGAGGGGAAGAGCCGGCAGGGGGGCGCAGGGGAAAACGTTTGTGCCCCCCTGGTCTAGATCAGGGGTGCGCAAACTTTCTGCATTGCGGCCCCTGCCTACTGTCCCCCAGTGTTGCACCCCCCCCATACCTTTAATCCAGCAGCATCATTTGACGCCACGTTGTCATGGCGACGCATCGCCCTAACTGGCTGAATCGGTGTCCTGTATGAATTCAGGTAAGTGAGTTACAGAGGCCTTGTACTGAAGAGCGCTGGGCCTCAGTAACAGCCGCGCCCCCCCCCCCAATAAATCTCACGCCCCCCAGTTTGTGCACCCCTGGTCTAGATCGTTGTAAAGTTTGCAATGTTGTCTAAAAAAGAAAGCCATGAATCTGCAAAAATGTGAAGTGACTGGACCTTAAAGTGAGCTATGGAGTAATACTGTATAATGTTTAATATATATGGGTCTATACATCTTATATCTTTTGCTAGGCAAAGTATCTAGGGTACATTCATGAACTTGGAGGACAACTCACTACAGCTTCAGGGGATTATGAAGAAAGCTGACAGTAAAACGAGAACTCTACAAAATATAATAGTTCTTTGTCCAGAAACCATCAGTTATCACTTATTTGGGTTGTTGAAATTCAGCAGTTAGTATGCTATACATTAAAGGGGTTAACAATGTTAAGGAAGCAGAATAATGCTTACGAATTCCTTCTGAATAGGTAAGAGTTTATGAAACACTACCTTTAAAGGGAACATTTGGTTTAGGGGAGGGTGAAATAAAGAAATGTGGTTATAGGTGTTCGCACCCACATAGTATCATTTTAGTACTGTTACCAATAATAACAGCAGGACCATTAGTTGGAGATGGTCAAAAAATGTTGGTGGATTTGAATTCACCTCTGATCAGCCGATTCCTTTGGTCCATGGATTTCCGCGGATCAGTTTCCAAAAAGCCAATCCACCTTTTACAGATTTTTTTTCTACCACTGACAATTCATATGGCAGATTAATAATCTGTGGTCGGATTGTTATTAATCCACACTCAGATTAAATCAGTGGGGGGGTACAGAGAGAGAGAGAGAGAGAGAGAGAGAGCAGATTTTTAACAATCTATGGTGTGGATTTCAGACCCAATATGGAATCTGAGTGCGGATTCTGAAAAATCCACCTGGATTATATCCAATTGTGGATTTGGATTAAGATCCAATGACCACTTTTGATTGCTTAATACCCAATCTGCAGAAGGATTTTACCCTTGGAACGGATTTTCACAATTCTGCCTATCTCTACCATAAATACAGTTCTTCCATCCTATCGATACTGTTGATTATCTCTTAAAAAACCCCACAGGGTTATTTTTTAGTTAGTTTTTTTAAGTAGCACCCTCTCTAAACTGTATTTATTAGCTTATTTTTTTAGCCAGCAGATGTTTCATTATTAAAGGTTGAAATGCCAGTTTCGCTTATACAAAATATATCTTTTCCTTTAAAGCATAGCACGAATAAAATACACTTGTACTCAAATCCAGCCTGTGTGATGTCTTTCTATTACGATCATAAACTTAGAATATGTTTTTTTCCTAAACATGAATGAACCATTAAACATATTGTTATATTTTAGCTTTTTATATAAGCTATTTTATAGGGGAATGTGAAACCTGCCAGGACACTCAAATCTGTACTTGTGAAATGAAAAAAACTTTTTTTTCCTCTCCAGATAATCTATGTGTCTAGTTATAATATATTATTTCATGTAAGCAAAGAACAAACCTACTGTATGTTAACTTTTACAGCATGCCAAAAAAAGACCGCATGCATATCATGTCATAGATACCATCTATTTAAGTAAAGCTTTTACCTCCCATTGACTTTCTTCTTCATCTGTAAATGTTAAATCATTCAAAAAAAGAGACAAAATCATCAATATTCAGGGATTATACTATATTTTAATATAAGAATATACTATGTTAAAGAAATCCGTGGATATTAATCTTCTGCCTTATTGGTAATTTCAGAAGACCTATCATTGTTATGACAGTCTGCACCTGCAAACTGATCTAAACACTTCTAACTACAATATGAAAATTGTACACCACTGGTATGTTATAAATGAGAAGAATCCGCCCAAATAGAAAACATACTGGTTTGTTGGCAAACACTAGAAAACTTGGCTGATTTTTTAGTATAATATGCCACAATATGACTAATCTGCAATATATTCTTACAGCGAGCAAGGAAAGTTACTCATTATCAAAAACAGAAATTACATGTGGCTACGGTTAAAGAACACGTCTTGCATACTTGACAATTTTTAGGTTAATTTGCAGACTATGTGAGACTTGCTTTTGACAGTAGAATTGACATTGTCCAAACTTCCGCCCTTACTGTAGTTACATAGTTACATAGTTAAATAGTAGATGAGGTTGAAAAAAGACATACGTCCATCAAGTTCAACCTATGCTAAATTTAGACAACAGATACTTTATCCTATAACAATACTTCCTTATTGATCCAGAGGAAGGCAAAGAAAAAACCCCAGTGTCATATCATCCAATGATATCTCATAAGGGGAAAAATAAATTCTTTACCCGAGGATTAGAGTTCCGTCGAGGACCCGGGTGTGGGATGCTGGAGGTAAGGAAAAGACCATCTTACCTCCTGTAGTACAGCCTTCTTCAATGCCCGGTCCCGCTTCTACAGTGAATGTAGACCGCACGTCCGCGGTGAAGGAACAGCCCCTCCTCCTCCTCTTGTTGGGCCGCCAACACAAAGGTAGATAAAAGCAGCAGAAGCAGCAAAAGTCAGGGCACTCAGACAGAATCAGGAACAACCAAAAATTGAAAAATCAACGAAATGCTACCAGTAGGTGCAAAAGTAACTCCTTGAGAAAGCGCAACACGCGTGAAACGTGTGGGAGGACCATTCTGTCTTGTCTACCACCTACTTTTTGTTCAAAATAAAGCCTTTTTTTTAACTTTTGCACCTACTAGTACCCTTTCCTTAATTTTTCAATTTTTGGTTGTTCCTGATCCTGTCTGAGTGCCCTGACATTTGCTGTTTCTGCTGCTAGATTAAAACTGGTCTCTCTCTCAGTAGTGAGCTCTTAGGGCCTCATGCAGTAAGCCCCGATACAAAATTTTCGGCAAGAATTGCGAAAAGGCTTTTTTTGGGCGATTTGCCCTCGCAGTATTCAGTAAGGGCCGAATCCTTCCGATCCCTGCCGAAGCACTGCGAAAGCAAAGCTGCCGATTAGCCTGTGCTGATACAGCCTGGCTCCCGATAAAGCCTTTTCTGCCGATAGATGTTTGCAGCTGAGAGAGACAAGCCGCTCTCTCAGCGCAAACATCGGCAACAAATAAAGTATTTAAAAACAACTTTTACTGATAGTGGACATGTGCAGGGGGTCTTCAGAGCTGAAGCGCGTTGGTTTCAGCTCCGGGGACCCCGTGCTCCCCGAGATACAGGCCCCTTTATGAGGTGCCGGTATCCCTCTGCGTTTAAAGGTCCCGATCACGTGACCGCGACCTGTAAACAAAGCAGAGGGATACCGGCACCCCAAAAGGGGCCTGTATCTCGGGGAGCACGGGGTCCCCGGAGCTCAAACCAACGCGGTTCTGCTCCGGAGACCCTCTGCATGTCTACACTATCAGTAAAAAACACACATCAATAAAGACTCGTTCCTTACCTTGGCGGCTATGTGCTACGGTAATGAAGTAGCATGAATGTATTTTTAATAATACTGTACAGTGAGCAGGGGGTTCCCTGAGCTGAACCGCATTGCTTTGTGGAGCAGGGACCCCCTGCTTCCCGAGTTACAGGCCCCGGTATGTGTCATCGGGTGGCAGTGTCGCCGCCATGTTTATAGCGTTCCCGCAACAAATATGGCGTCCACACTGTAACCGATGGGCCAAACCGGGGCCTGTAACTCGGGAAGCAGGGGGTCTCTGAGCCACAAATAAATGCGCTTCAGCTCAGGGGGCCTCCTGCTCCCGCACAATATTATTAAAATACATTAATGCTGCTTCATTACCACAGCGGATAGCCGCTAAGGCAATGAAGGGGTTAACGCATAGTAGCATGTTTATTGGGGACAAATGCCCCCAATAAACATAGCAGCAATGCACAACATACAATACAGTAATGGGCAACAGTACTATTATCCACAAAATGATAATAGTGCAGTTGTCCATTTACAATACATACACACCAATAAAGACATTAAATACATGTAGCACTCACCCATGTACGGCTGCCACGATGAAGGCCATCCTCATCTTCATCCTGCCCATGCCCCATCCGCTTCTGCAAAACAGACACAATAATTAAAACATTCTATGTAATGTCCCCTAACCCCTTAATCACCATAACGGTTATTAACCACTACAGTCATTAAGGGGTTAACCCACCATCACCCACATACCCTCTCCCACTAACCCCCCCAACCCTGAGGCCCAACCACCCTCACCCACTATCCACAGGGGAGTACTACCAAATACCCTTGGGGCCTATACCCCCTCCCCCAGCACATACAGTACAATAATGAGCCAAATAAATATTATCCACATAGGTATAATACATTATTTGGCCATTATTAAACACATTCAATACGGTAATAAAGTGATTTAAATTGTACTAACCTCATCAATAAGAAGTCTCCATCGCCAGCATAATCCTTGGTGTCCGTTGCCAAAATAATAAATAGCCAAAACATTTGAATACCAGTAACATAACACTGAACCCCTTAAGCACCTTATCGGGTACTAACCTGAAAGGTAATTAAGGGGTGAAGCCATCCTGCAATGCCAACAACACTTATGCATAACATCCTCAATGATTTAAAAACCAATTGCCTAACCAAATCACATTTAATCATTCAATCTGAAGGCTCACATGCCTCTTAAAACATTGCATTTACAGTGTATACATGTAGCATAACATGTAAACTACATGTACACGCTGCAAATCAATGTTAACAATACAATAATCCCACTCAAATCGCCATACATCACAAGAAGTATATTATTTAATCCAATTAACTCACCATCAATGAATTAACACACATCAATTACATCCCTAAACAATTAAAATACCATCCATACCAATTACACAATGAACTAAAGCTATCGTAACAGAGAACCACTTCAAAACATAGAAAAAAGTACACCAACAATTACAATATACTAAAGCAAGGCTTTCCATAACCTACTGTACGGCCAAGAAGCCCAAAACTTACATCTCTCTAATAATAAAATACATTTACCACACATCTATGCATAGCCACAATGATTAACAATACAGAATATCAAGCTTTAACAACAGTATCATTTATTACCCTGTATATATATATGTAGACATACATACATACATACATACATACAGTGGCAACAAATGATATGCATTTTAAAAAATGAACACATGAAAAAGCAACAAAAAACACAGTTACATTCAATACATTTCTTTCTTAAACTTACCATTACTTGCCCCCACCGACTCCCGTTGATCAGCTTACTCACGAACCAATCCATGACACCATCCACGACACCATCCACGAAACAATCCAGGAACAGGAAACCATGAAATAAAAAAACATTACAAATTAAACATTAAAATAATCAACATGACAATCAAGGGTTGTTCTAGTTTTAATCCATGTGAATCTGTATTAAAATACCTTGTTCCTGGGTCTTCTTGGCGTCCGGTGCCACGCCCAGGTCTTCAATCTTCAGGAGGAGGTCCTTCCTCCTCGGCGTCTGTCTTCAAAATGAGACGCCATAGGCTTTTAAAGGCCTATGACGTCACATTTGTCGTCATATGGTTCCCACAGCCCTGATTGGGCCGTGAAAACCATGTGTTTTGGCCGATGTAAAAAAAAATTGATGACGTCACTTAAAGGCAATGACAGCACAGCCAATCAGAATGGCTTTTCTGCAATTGCCTTTAAGAAAACGTCATGAAAAGACACATGGCCGGACTCACATGGTACGGCAGCCAATCAGAGCGTGGGAACTCCATCCCTACTCTGATTGGCTGCCGTACCATGTGAGTCCGGCTGGATTGGCCATAAAATTTCCAATCTGGCCTGCCGATCAGCACCGAAAAGCTGATCGGGGCTTACTGAATTCAGGCGGGTTAAAAAAGTCCCGATAAGTGGCTTATCGGCAGCCGGGTGGCGAAATTTTTTTTTTCGGAAGAAAAGTTGACGATAATTCCCACTTATCGGGGCTTACTGAATCTGGAAGGGAAAAAATGCTGATAAACGCCTTATCGGGGCTTACTGCATGAGGCCCTTAGTTACTAGAAGGTTGATATTTACCCATAGGCCTGCTATGTCTGGGTCTAGGGTTGCAAAATCAGTGGGGGAGGGGGAGGGGTGGAGGCAGTTTCAGAGGCCCCACTCTCTTCCTCACAACAATTAAACTCATTACCAGAGGAGAGCGTGGGGCTTCTGAAAAGGTCTCTGACCTCCTCCTGCAGCGACACCCTCCTCATTCTGCAGCATCGCGATTTCCCATGGCGGCGCATTGCCTATGACAACGTGACATCACATGGTGGCCTGTTGTCATGGAAACACATTGCCACATGACATATGGACACTGCAAGAGAAGGAAGCCAGGGCAACAGGAAGGTATGTGCCTATGGATGACAAAATTCTAAAACTGGCCTTGGGTACCAGTAAGAAGCTTTCTCCTATCTCCCCAGTAGCAGCTAATGCATGACTCTTCACTTTATGAACAAAAGACCTATAGTGATCACTACCGACCATACATAAGCTGAGCAGCCAGTATCATGACTCTAGCTCTGCTTTGGCTTTGGCAAAACAATATTAAATGTGTTATTTGTTTTATGGAATAAAAAACATGTTTGATTCTTTCCTCACTACAGTAGGAAACCTTTCTCAAAAAAGTGTTTTTAAGCCAGACGTAATATAAAAAGGTGCATTGGTTTTTCTAATAAGGCATTTTAAATCTAAATACTACTGATCAAAGGTATTGGCAGTAGAATGAGAGGTAGTAATGCTGCTTTATATGTAATTGGAAAAACCTTACCTCGGGCCAGATCCACAGAGATCTGTTAACTTTGGGATCATTATGTCATGTTACCAAAATCAGTAACAGACATTATTTTCTCTGAGGTTAATGCATTCCCACAAAGTTAATTATATGCAAAAACCATGGCCTTTGTATATCTCCCTAGTATAGGCTTGATGTCATGTTAAATTAGCACAACCTTGGGTTAACTTTAAATAACATGGAGTTAAGCATGTCGTACCTGAAGGTGCTGTTACTCCCATCCAGACCCTGAAATATGAGTTTGCTGAAGAGGAGAGAGAGAGAGAACACATATTTCAGGGTCTGGATGGGAGTAATGCCACTTTAAGTACGACTTACCTTATATCATGTTAAATCCCTGCGTCAACCTTAATGGACCTATTGTCTGATTTAATTAACAAAATGCCCTTTCCGGACTAAAACAGAACTTAAAGTTATGTTAGAAAACTTTGAAAGATACAGGATAAGCACAATATTATATTAACTTAGGTTAACTTTATGTTAACGCACTTAGCAAAGATTTGTGGGTATTTGCCATAGAGTGCTGGGCAGGACCCTTCAGCACTGCACTGATTAAATATCAATGCATTTTAATAACATGAGTATTTCTCACAAGCCACTTTTTCTTGGCATACGTAAGTCCAAAAACGAAGTCCCACCTCTGTTACTACATACCTCACCCATACCAAACGCAGCACTCATCACCTGAGATCTGACTCCAAAAGACTGTTTACGGTCCCATGGTTCAACATAGAATCCGTCCGCTTCTCCTTCTCTTACCAAGACTAAAGCTTTGTCACATTTTAATCTGGTCTGTAACTAAACCCATAATTGTATATTATCTTTAACTGTTCATGAAATGTCTTTAAATACTGTATAATGTAAAACCCTGTTCATTTAACTGTAACTGTGTATTGTTATCATAACTGCCCAGGACATACTTGAAAACGAAAGGTAGCTCTCAATGTATTGCTTCCTGGCAAAACATTTTATAAATAAATAAATAGTTTGCACCTTCATTTTTTAAAAATATTGTTTGTACCAAATCTGCTTCAAAGAGTTATGTGTCTAAACAGCAACACTAATTTGTATTCTTGAACTGCAAACTGCGTCAGAATGACACATGGTGGCCACTTGTGCGTTTGTGAGGGGTTCAACGCTTCTTAAAGGTTTCCAGATTTTATTTTCAAACTGTGAAGAATGTTCATTTATGTTCTAGAAACTTTAACATGTAATCTACATACTGTTGTAGACTTTTTATGAAACCATTTAATGAGATATATAGTATGTAATAACAGGGCTTGCAAGATATAAAGTGCATCGCAGTGGAACGTGTATCGCAAAGGAAGTTGTAAAGTGTGTAGTCTTTTCCTAACATGACATTGTTTCAGGGCAGTTGGCAGAGTGCATTGCAATGCTTTATATTACTGACCATTCACCTTTAAATTACTTTGGTCTCAGTTACAAATGCAAGAGTAGGAAGGAACAACAGCACAAACTAAGGAAATAGCTATACTGAGGCATTCCATTTGGAAAAACAATGACCAAGTTTATTGTGAGATCACCAGGAAATGATTTTGCGTACTATGTTGGCTTTTCTTGTTGACATATTTGTTTAGTTAAGTCTAAATTGAAGTGTAAAATGAGTAGGAAATAGTCCGTATTACAATCCCTGTTCTGTGTAATAACGGTGTAATCAACTTAATTCAAACTGATCTATTATCAATATTTATTTTAACACAGGAGCTCTGAAATACCAAAAAGTGACAATTTGAACTAGCAGGAATGTCATTAATAGTCAGTTTTTTGAATACTTCCTAAAGCATTTGGAAGGGATCCTAACAAAATCCTGCTCAGCAAAAAACTAGAATTCTACCTACAGTAGTACTCCAACTATTTTAAACATATGGTTTTAATAAAAAAAAGATACAGTATTTCCTTGAATAGTGATCACTTGGAATATGCTTGGTATGAAAGGTGGGATAGAAACATGCAAAAAATAAATTAAAAAAAGTACACACTGTGCAAAGTATAATTCATTTCAATTAAACAACTATTGAACTGTATTCAAGATAGTAGATGCGAAAGTTTACTTAAGCTCAAACAGAGCAGCATGTCCATTTAGGGAAACTTGATCATTTTGAACTGAAGGAATCATAATGAAATTTTATATTATTGTAGTTTGGTTGAGAAAACTACAAAAACCTACAACTTTTCATGCTCAGATATTGGGGGGTTCCCAGAGTACAGGGTATCCCAAATCAGCTGTTAAAGCTATCAAAAAATATTTTTTTGGGGGGTATTACTGCTCTAATGGGGTGATACCCCAACAAACAGAAAATGTAGTGTTGAAGCATGGCACCGTTTTTACCTGGATTGGTCAAATGCTACTGTAGTAACTAACCTCAATTTTGCTTCAGCATTAAACCCCCTAAATCTCTACCTTTCACAGTTCTTATTATACCAGGCTAACCAGATGAGCTTACTGTGCCATTATTTAACTTGACTTCATTACATTTTATTACCCTATCTAATGCATCACTAAAGGCTGCCATGCAAATCTATAAATCTACTGCAAATATTTCATATTGGTGATGGCATTTAGAACCTCTGCCCAAAATACATGTGTAGCCATGGATGGTGAACCTAAAGGGTTAAATACCCATAGATCCCTGTAGTCTTGTAGGTTCTTGTAAGGGAGGCAGTTTAAGCTCAGGTATAAGAGGGAGGTGCCACTGGGTTTAGTCAAGAACCACTATGAAGGAAGCAAGCCAGAAGCAGTTCACTGCCAGTCCACCCTTCAGGTTTACTTAGGCTTGAACCAATGCATTGGCAGGATAGCATTGGCATCTTAAGAGTGATGCATTTAAAGTGATCATTTTAAGTGACAATAACAGTTAGACTATGGTTTATATATTTACTTTCTTCATGCAAGACCAATAACCTCATCTGATATGACATGGATCTAATTGCATTCTCTTCACAGGTATGTCCCTTATCATCTGCAAGTTCTGTTTTAAAAGAATTACCCTCCCGGCTTGTACTATTGATTTCTCTTGGTATTACCCTGATCATCTGCAAGTCCTGTTTTAAAAGAATTACCTTCCCGGCTTGTACTATTGATTTCTCTTGGTATGTCCTTGATCATCTGCAAGTCCTGTTTTAAAAGAATTACCCTCCCGGCTTGTACTATTGATTTCTCTTGGTATGTCCCTGATCATCTGCAAGTCCTGTTTTAAAAGAATTACCCTCCCGGCTTGTACTATTGATTTCTCTTGGTATGTCCCTGATCATCTGCAAGTCCTGTTTTAAAAGAATTACCCTCCCAGCTTGTACTATTGATTTCTCTTGGTATGTCCCTGATCATCTGCAAGTCCTGTTTTAAAAGAATTACCCTCCCGGCTTCTAATATTGATTTCTCTTGGTACGTCCCTGATCATCTGCAAGCCCTGTTTTAAAAGAATTACCCTCCTGGCTTGTACGATTGATTTCTCTTGGTATATCCCTGATCATCTGCAAGTCCTGTTTTAAAAGAATTACCCTCCCGGCTTGTACTATTGATTTCTCTTGGTATGTCCCTGATCATCTGCAAGTCCTGTTTTAAAAGAATTACCCTCCCGGCTTGTACTATTGATTTCTCTTGGTATGTTTGAATATCAAAAGGTGGTTTTTTTTTTCCCCTCTTCTGTGTGCTGTTAATTGACCAACTGGAACAAGCTGATTTATTGGGGCGGGGGGAGGGTCATGTGACTGTTTTAGATGTATAAAACAAATATCCCCCTGCATTGGCAGGATAGCATTGGCATCTTAAGAGTGATACATTTAAAGTGATCATTTTAAGTGACAATAATAGTTAGACTATAGTTAAGTGATCATTTTAAGTGACAATAATAGTTAGACTATAGTTAAGTGATCCTTTTAAGTGACAATAATAGTTAGACTATAGTTAAGTGATCGTTTTAAGTGACAATAATAGTTAGACTACAGTTAAGTGATCATTTTAAGTGACAATAATAGTTAGACTATAGTTAAGTGATCATTTTAAGTGACAATAATAGTTAGACAATAGTTTGACTAGAGGTGACTGGTGACTGCATCTTTCTGCAAACTCTTTTACTCAAGGCAACAAACGGTGAGCTTTTATGGCCACACTATGATCCCATGCTTGTTAACCTGCATATTTTAACCCCCCACCCCTTTCCAACTTATTTCACTGCAGCCTCTCCCAAAACTAACTGCACAAAACACTGAAACCCTGAATTGACTCTAGCATTGCAATGCAACAAAACATTTGACATGGAACAGGCACACCCCTGCTGTTTAGTCTGCACACACTCACTTTGCTCACAAAAGCTCCATGCAGCACTGCCTACCTCTGGCATAATGAACCTGCTATGTATCTTAACTTTTTTCTTTCTCCTGGCCTCATGGAGATGTTACTCCCTCTATCCACTACAAACTCCTCCATCCTGGCCCACACCCAATATCACCATACACCCTGGACTACTCAAAAGCCTTGCACTATCTACTGAATGTTGGTGGAGAACTCTAAAAACCAGCACACCAACCACTGCTCACTCTAATGGCAAACACCACAAATTTACAACTTGCAAACAACTACCCAAATTTCTACTCATACTATTACTCTCTTTAGCAGGTGATATTGAACCTAACCCAGGTCCTCCTATTTCAAGTCTGTCCCATGCCCCTGAGAATTCCACCTTTAAATTCCAAAAAAGGCTATCTGTCGCCCATATAAACATCCGGAGCCTGCTGCCCAAACTGGACGAACTAAGGGCATGGTGCCTTATGCATAAACCCAAAGCCATCGTTCTTACAGAAACATGGCTAACCCCTAAAACCCTGATGCAAATATCGCCATTCAGGGATACTCCATTTATAGAAGAGATAGGTCAAAGAGAGGGGGAGGAGTGTTATTTTATATTGCAGACACCTTACAATTTACACTGTTAAATTGCCCCCCAAGCCCACCCTCTTTTGAAATTCTAGTTGGCAAAATCTGCCTCCCCTTTTCTAAGCCCATCTTGCTCGCTGGCATCTACCGCCCCCCTAAAGCCCCTCTACAATCCCTGACTGATATCACCCAGTTTCTTGGCTTCATTACCTCTCTGAATGAGAAGAGTGAGCTGATAGTTCTTGGGGATTTCAACTTCAATTGGCTTGACCCTAAAAACCACAAAATCCAGATACAACTCAAGTCACTTAACCTATCACAACTTATTTCCCAACCCACACGGACAAACCTGAAATCGCATAACCATTCCTTGCTAGACTGGATTCTCTCCTCAAACCCCAGCAGAATCCAATCCTCTGGCATCCTTCCTGATATTTTCAGTGACCATGCAATAGTGTACTGTGTAAGAAAAATTAAACCGCCCCATTCAAGCCCTAAAGTTCTCCTCACTAGAACATTTAAAAACTTTAACCCACAACAGTTTCTGGATGACTTTACCAACTGCCCATGGCACAGAATCGATTTAATTCCCGACCATGACTTTTTGAGACTAGAAAACTGGATTTCCCAAAACAAACTGTTTTTAAACACTGACAAGACTGTAACAATGGTATTTGGGACCAAGACTAAATTTTTAAGCTTCCAGCGACTGAGCTCCAGATTAGAACCAACGCTAACACCACCCTAACCCCTGTCACTAGTTTTAAATACCTGGGCTTATGGTTTGACTCCCACTTAACATTCGGAATACACATTGATACCCTGACAACCAAGACCTATGCCAAACTAGGGGTACTTTACAGGAACAAATCCTCCCTAAGTCTCCTGGTCAGAAAGCGTATAGCACAGCAGATGCTAATGCCAATTATTGACTATGGAGACATAGTATATGGCTCGGCACCTCAAACCCACCTTAGCAAACTTGACACCCTATACAATTCAATTTGTCGTGTTGTTCTCCAATGCAACTACAACACACATCAATGCGAAATGCTCAAAGAACTAGATTGGTCATCACTCGAGTCTAGGCGCAAAGTTCACCTTTCCTGTCTTGCCTTTAAATTCTTCATGGGCAAGCTACCCAGCTATCTGAACAAGCTCCTCACCCCTACCACTTGCAGCATTTATCATCTGAGATCAGACTCCAAAAGACTGTTCATGGTCCCAAGGCTCAACAAAGTATCCTGCCGTTCCTCCTTCTCCTACCGTGCACCACAAAACTGGAGCAACCTACCAGAGACTATCACATCCACCACCAGTTTAAGTTCTTTCAAATCTAAGGCTGTCTCACATTTTAATCTGGTCTGTAACTGGTTCATACGCCCATAATATATATTTTCTTTAACTGTGCACGCAATGTCTTGTATATAATGTATACCCTGTTCATTTATGTAACTGTATTTGTAACCATGTATTATTTGTCTTACTCTGTGCCCAGCACATACTTGAAAATGAGAGGTAACTCAATGTATTACTTCCTGGTAAAATATTTTATAAATAAATGCCATACCAGAGAAGCTCATCTGTTCGGAGGACTGTGGGTCATTAACCTCTGAGCTGTTAGTTGACCTGAAAAAGAGGCACCTGCTCCCTCATGATAGAGGATCTCCCCAGATCACTGTAATGGAGTGCTCACCACAAACAAGGGGTGATCGCGAGGCCGAGGTGGGGATTTGATATAACACTAACCCACAGCCGCGTGGGTGTGTCTGGAGTGTAGATTAGTTGAGGTAGCCAGGTCGGGGTAGGAGAGGTCTGGATTGTCAGTAATACTTGCCGAGGTCGGTGTTGGAGAGTAGTGGATCGTAGGAGGTACTAGCCGTGGTCTGGATTGGAGAGCGGTGGATCGTCGTGGTACTTTGCCGAGGTCAGAATTGGAGAGGTGCAGATGGTCGTACGTAGCCGATGTCAGGAGAACAGAAGAGAGGAGTCCGGAAGAGTAGCCAAGGTCAGGAACAAGGAGCAAGACAAGACTGTGGAGGCAAGACAGCAGTGAACACTTCGCTAGCAGGAAGGTTTATGCTCAGCAAAATTGCCAGTGTGGCAACTGAGCATATAAAAGGAGATTGTCCAATGAGGAGGATGCATACTCCTGAGTAAGCTGGGCTGAGGTTGACTGCTGGCAACAGCACAGGTGAATACTCAGGCAGAGGAATCAGCAACAGGTGTAGTAAAGGCAGAGGAGCAAGAAAAGTTCTGCGTATGTGTGCAAGTGCCGCGCAAAGCAGGTGCGTGATGCATGATGGTGGCATCACCGCGCGAGCGTAGCCTGGAAGCGGGGCCAGCGGGGACTGCATTTAGTTCAGAGTGTGGTACGCGCGCACCCCTTGATGGGATGCTGATATTCGCCGGCAGGTGAGATGTGCTGCAGGAGGCAGGAGAAGCGGAACACCTGGTCGCGGGTTGGGGTAAGCGAAGAGCGTGTCGAGGATTACGGTCCCTTACAATCACAGCCTGAGTTTCAGTTTTTCCCCATTCTGTCCCTATCAGGTGGATGCCTTCCAAATGAGGGGAGCGCAGGATGTTCACAGCACGATCATGGAAAAGATTAAAAAACACAACATAGTGCAACCAATCGTATGGTGGGGTATATCAATAGAAATGTAAGTTAATTCCACTCCCACTCTCTCCAAAGTATAAACGCCTATCAAAGACTCCAATCTCTCTCTGAATGGAGCAAAAGTACAGTATGTAAGGGTCACGATGTAAGTTCCACAGTAAGTAATTCACACAGGTAAGGTGCAGTATTCCTCTGATGTCATTCATATAAAGATGGGAGAGACTAATATAGTGTAGTCTGTTTCAAAAAGGTATATAGTGTACAGCAATCAAAGGGTGAAATACACTCACATTTTACACTTAAAACAAGCGCATTGTAGGAATCGCTGATGCCTCTGGCGTCTCTGTAGCCGTGTGTATCCCTTCCGCATATGTCACTTCCGGTGACGTCAGTGTTGAGGGCAAAAGTGCTACAACACAGTATCTCCGGTTGCCAGGACCTCCTCTCCTCCTACTTTGCGCAGGGTTTCTAGAGCTGCTTCTCAATTAATAATTTAATGTGTTTTATATGTATAACTATTCACGTGGTCACTTTTTTGTATATTAATTGTTTATTCTGGTTCACTATTATAATTATATTAGTTTATTTAGTTGGTGTTAAGAGTTTGTGCACTTGCACCTTATAACTTTAAAGCTAACCATTTCAATTATTTATTGATTGATTAAGATGGTTGATAGCACCCGATTACACCCCCAAATTCCTATCAGGTGGAATCAGATAACACCTGCTATGGCTAATTGTGTAAAAGTTTCAGTTGCCCATCCCACCTTAACTAATGCTAGCATGTGACAGTGCTCTCTAAGGGCATTATTCATCAAGGTCTTAAGTGGCCGATTGTCATCTGCTATTCAAGTCAAAAACGACCAAAGGCCAGTGGTTTCCAACCATTTTTTGATTAAGGAACCCTAAGTGAAATTCTGAGGAACCCCCAACCCTCTCTAATAGCAACTCTGTCATCAGATGAATTATACATTCTTCTATATTTCATGCAATTTTCAAATGACCAGAAAATTGCAGGAACCCTTTAGGGATGCGCGGGGAACCCATGGGTTCCTAGGAACCCTGGTTGAAAAACACTGCACTAAGTTCTAGATATTTAAAATTCTAATTTTTATAATGACGTTACCCCATTTAACGTATCGATAGTCATAACGTATATCCACAAAGGTGATTAGCATTACTACTGTATGTCCTCATATTAAGCAGAAAAATATTGGTTTGTTACATTTTAACGGAGATCTGGCTTTCTCATATGCAGGACTGCTGGGCTAGCGCATCTGGTGGGTGTTTAACCTGGAATTGTCACCTTGAGGTACAGTACCGGCAGCTTTTATTCTCACAATTCCCGCACGGCAGGATGCGTGCGGGAAGCGTGGTGACGCGGCTTGTTGTGGCGCACTGTGACATCACAGTCACGTGCGCGCCCGGCTTCCCCGGCTTCCCCGGCTTCCCCGACACCCCTGGAGTTTAAAGTGAGGTAAGCGGGGGTGCGGGGAAGCAGAGGGGCAGAGCAGGAGCCGGGTTCGGGGTCGGGAGTGGGGCTAAAATGCGCCCGAAGTGGAGGGGGGGTGCGTGGAGGAAACGCGGCGGCGGCGCGCGGTCTAGACTGGCGCCAGCCGGAGTAGATCCCGGCATGCCGCCGGCATTTGTGAGAATAAAGGATGTCGCATCTGTATGCTTCATGCTGGTCAGCTGGGTGAAGAAAACAAGAAAAGAATGGGGGAGCACAGGGTGATAGGAATGCTATAACACTCTTCAAAAGGTGCAATAGATATATTCATGCAATGATGCGTGCAATATCTTTTGGATGTACGGAATTACGCACAGGATAGGTTGCGGGTGAATGGGTGAATAGAATATATAACAAATAAACTCACACGGGCCTGTGTCAGCACCCTAGTTGTAATGGTATCTTTAACCTCGTTCAAGTGATTGGATAAACTCCAAATAGAACCAATGTCTGATAGAGGGTGAGTGAGGTGAGGGATGAGAGATGTATATAACAAGTATACAAACACTCACACGGCCCTGTGGGTGCACATCAGGGTTAGCTTGACTCCTCCTACGGGGTTCCGTGTCTGCTTGTGCTCCTTCAGACTCACTTCCCCTTGGTGTAGATAATCCACAAGTCAGTTTCAATTGAAAATGACAATGTTTAATTCGTAGCAGATAAAAAAAAAAACTTACATAAATGGTTAAAAGAGTGCTGATCCCCCCGAGAGTCCACGTCTGTGATCGCAATCGATCGTACCGGTGCCCCTTCTTCCGCGTCCAGATCAGGGGCTTACATCACAGGCTTCTTCCTACGGGTGCCGCACTGGTGCAAAAAAACTGAGCAATGCGTTTCGCCCTCAGGGTTCCTCAGGCTCATGGATCCATGGCCTATAGCAGTGTTTTCCAAACCTCTACTCGTGACCCACAGCCACTGCAGGTTTCTGAGATAACCACCTAACATTCTATTGGTATGCAAATAGAGTGCATTTACCTGGACGCATGTGCATTCGTTATTCCCAAATCCTGGTGTGGCCATGGGTTACGATGAGAGGTTTGGAAAACTCTGGCCTATAGTGTTTTATAATCTTATGTGAGCACAGACATCTAAGCATGTCACATACGTTATTAAGCGAACTCCTCAACACCTGTATGTACTGTATGACTGCACTGCAAATAATACAGTAATCTTTGTTCTGATTTGCAAGGTTGTGTATAAAGTGACATACATACATGAGATTGATATATAGTGTACAATATATGTACTGTTTTTTCCCTTACCATATCTCTCCAGATTATCTGTGTCCACCAGTCCAGGTACTCCCACTACCTGGGAGGTGGCAATTACTTCACTCAGGCGCTGCTCTATAGCCATGAGATGAAATGGAGCAGGTGGTCCTCCTCCTGTCTTCCTGGTGTGGGCCGCATGGTCTGCCAGCTTGCGCTTGCTGTCAGCCCATCATTTATTCAACATGTCCACAGGGCAGACTGTATTCCCCAGGGCATTTATTCTGGTCAGGATCCTGCCCCAAATCCTCTGTTTTACGGAGATGCTAGTGCGTGAGCACAAAGCACCCAATAATTTAGAGTGGTTGTCCACCACTCCATTAATCAGAATCTTATGTTCCTCAAGAGTGAACTTAAGACTTCTGATACGAGAAGTACAGAAGCTGGGGCACCAGAACCAGAACCAGCAGCAGAGGTGGATGCTTGTTCAACTGTCTGGCTGGTATGGCTGAGTAATTCAGTATGTAATGTGTATTTGTATGAATTTGCAACATGCTCATGGGCGCTATGTTAGGTAACGCACATGCGTTATGCAAGTACAAGGCATGATTGTTAATTGGACACACGTCATATTTTTTCCCAATGCAGATGCGCAGTGTATTTTTTAACGTGTTCATCGATAATCCCCGTTCATACAGCTAACACAGCAATGCTAGCTTGGCGATCGCACGTTGTTTTTACATATCATTAGCTTTGAGGGTACATGTTAAATTGTGGAACACTAATGTACATTACCTGTTTAGGTAAAGTCATGTTAGTAGGCAAATTTTATGGAGCTTTGAGTATCTACACCTAAGACTACACATACTGTATTTCTCAGTACAACCTTTCATGTCTCAATATGTGGAACCTTTTCACCTAAAAGGGCTAATGTGCTGAAGGTTTGCTCAGAATTGCCAAACTGAGATTTATTTATATCTGATGATGTCATATTATCAGTAGACTGCACTAGCGCATCCATGTAACGCCACAGCCCCCTTTGTTTTTAAATTCACTTGAGCACCTACTGTATGCGACTTGAAACAAGTTCATGATAATTATATTAGTCCTTCTAAGTTCTCTCCTTGCGTGTTGCCGCACTATTTTGGTTTTGATGCACACTGCTAGCGCTCATTACTACTCCGCTTCAGGAAGTCAGTGATACACGCTGAAGCCCAATCATCTCGTGTTCATTGAGATGTAACTGGCCACGGCATCAATAAGACAGAGATATCCTCGGGGTAGCTGCAACTCATCTGCACTCTACATTATTGTATATATTTCTACTTCTAGGGTTATATATTACCTTAGAAAGTTTCTTTTTGTGACCGCTCTTTGAAGCACCTGCTGTAGCAATGTGATACTGCTACCTTATAGCAGCTGCAAATACTTGTTGATTTGCTTCAGTGCGTTCTAGATGGTCTCAGTTACATGTACTTATTTACTGCCTATCACGAGTTACAGACCACTGACCCTGTCTCATGTATGTTGAGATACCTATGCAATTTATTAATTACTCACTGACCTTATGTCTTGGCTACGTAGATTGAAATTTTAGTTAATAGAGTTACCTCATAGGGTATCTACTTATTATCATAGGAGGAAACTATATATGCCACTAACTTCATAATATCCACTCTAGGGGATTTATTTACTCCCCTAGTACTCCTGATTGCAGTATACTTTCTGTAAATCAGGGATTTGCTGTCTCATAGTGCATGGTTCACTTGGTCATTTCAATTGGGTGTTGTTTTTATTTAGCATCGTTTAGTTTGATCTCTAATTTTTCTAAATGTATTTAATAAAAGTACATTTTTAAACCATTACATTTATGTTTATTTTTGAAGTTTGAGTGCTCACAACCAGGATTACTTTGTCCCTGTTTAATATATTCAACATACATACTGTACATACAATCACTTTTAGTCCAGGTCATAATCAACCTTTCTTACCAAACCGTTACTTACATTCTATTTATTTTCATTTCCAGTGGATTAATTTATATGAAAAATAAAACTGAACGGTTCAGTTAAAGTAAGCTACGATTATAAATTACTGTTGATTCTCTCAGGCTCCCTCGAGGTCCCCAGCAACTTTACAACCACTCATGCAATCCAAACAATTTTCTTGCTTTTCTGATTACTTAGACCTATTGAACTTGCACTGTCAGTACAATCATACCCCTTTCGCCAAATGTCATGTCTTCTCATTTAAAATCATTCCATAAAAGTTATAGCATGTACTTAAACTTTGCTCTAACAACAAATGAACTGTGAATAAAGAGTCTGCATGCATTATTTTTTGGAAAATCAAAGGGAAAATATACTAACATCTTTTTATGGAAATATACCAACTGAAATACAGTAACTGTTTTACTGCACCTTTTATTTAATTTCTTGCACCTATTTGAGCATTTCCTAGATGAAACCTGGCGCTCTGATTCATACTCCACTACAGAGGCTGCATTCTCCTATGGTGGCATTTCCTTCTCTCAGTCTAATCACCTGCACGTCATAGTAGGGGAGTGAGTACTCACTACCTGCTGTCATCTACTGTCCTCCTTGTTCTGCTACCTACTCTTACTCTCCAACCCTCCTCCTAGAAAACTTTAATTGTAACAGTATATAACTGTGGTGGACATATCCCTCTCCTTTTCTCTTCTATTAGTCTGGAGAACCTCAAAGCTCGGTTCTGGAACCTATCCTATTTTCTCACTAAAATCTGCCTTGGTGACCTTATTAATTAATATAATTTGAAGTATCACCTGTAAGCAGGTGACACAATCGTTTTTATCCATAGAGAACCTCCCATCTGCTGTACAGTCAACAGTCTCATTCTGGATGGCAGATAGATGCCTCATACTCAATATGTCATAGACTGATATGCTTATATCGCACCTATATCAGGCCCCATTGTCCTTTTCACAGTCGCAGTTAATAACACTATAATTCATCCAGTATCCCAAACCAGTTGTTTAGATGACATGTCTCTATATCATTGCAAAATTAAAACCTTTTCTCTTTTTCTGTGCAACAAAAATGTTAATACATGCCCTTATTCTCTCCTAATTGAACTACTGCAACCTTACTGATCTCCCAGTCTCACAACTTTCTTCTCTTCAATCCATTCAAAATTGTTGTGAGGATAACTTCTTCTCGAGCAGTCTTTGCCTGTCTCCTGATTACATTCCACATTCACTACACAATTCTTCATGTCTCCTACAAGGCTATCCACTCTTTTGCCCCTCCTTATATCTTAGCTTTAATCTCTACTTGCTCTATATGCTCATTTTAGGCTGGTCTTCTGTCTACCCACCCTTCTCAGCCAAAAAGGAGGGGAGAAAGGGGGCACTTTTAATTTTGTATATATATATATATATATATATATGTATTATATATATATATATAATATATATGGAGAAACTACAATATATATATATATATATGTATATATATATATATATATATATATACATATATACATATATATATATATATATATAGGCGAAGCGATACCGTGTAAGCGAATATTTTTCTCCACTACTTTGCACGTACCCCCCCTTTTTTCTCCACTACTTTGCATGTACCCCCCCCCCCTTTTTTCTCCACTACTTTGCACGTATCTACGTCGTGGAGCCGCAAGCATAGTGACGCGCCCGAGGACCCCCTTTTTTCTACGAATATCACAGGCAGCACTCCACGAAGTTGTCAAAAAAATTTTTTTGTATTTAGTTAGACATAATAACCAATGTTTCGGTCCTCCACACGGGACCTTTCTCAAGGTAATGTACATCACTTTGAGAAAGATCCCGTGTGGAGGACCGAAACGTTGGTTATTATGTATCACTAAATACAAAAAAAATTTTTTGACAACCTCGTGGAGTGCTGCCTCTGATATTCGCTTACACGGTATCGTATCGCCTATTTTATTCATACAGGATTTGCACCCACCTTTATCTAACTGACGGAGTGCCTTGTTCTCATTTATTCACTATATATATAATATATATATAATATATATATATATATCCCCTCAAAACAAATAAAGGAGACATGCCTCTGCTGAAAAGGGAGCACACCTGACATACCTTGGAACTTAGAAATATGCTAATGACACTTCCTTAAAGGATTTCCATACCAACTATATTGTGTTAATAAGACTCAGACAACTAATGACTGGAATGGTATAATATTGTCAGACCCAACAGGACTGGGACCCAAAACCACTGACTTTTCTAGGCAGCAGCTCTATCAGTGTGAGTTAAATCAGCTGACGGCTAGCAGTGTATCACTGTACAGTTACGTATCTCCAAGGGATATCTATTTTGTTGATTGTAACCTTGAAAGGACTTGAATTAGTACTTCTAATCTTATAAAGAATCTCTTTAAGGGGTTTGTGGTCCGTAACTACGGATAACTATCACCCATACAGACAGAGCTATCGTTTTCTGTGTGCCCAAACGATTACCAAGCACTCCTATTCAATAGTCGCGTAGGTGACCACCCATTCCAGCAGCTTGTTGCGCAGGTACTGCACCGACACACTTTATTCGAGCAAATACCCAGTATGTACCTGGCAGATACCTGGAATGCGCCGCTCCTCACCTCTGACAAGCCTCGTTGCGTTTGCCTTCCCAGCCTGGGTTCATGCCTGGCTGACGGGCGGCTGATCTGTTAAATGATAATGATTAGGATTTAATAGGCTGCAATGCTTCGCGTGTCTACCAGATGGCATAAATTCATGAATTGTAATGCAGTATATATATATATACTGTGCAGTATTGCAGCCAGCGGGAATAAAATGCTTCAATCCCTGCTTGGAAAATACCTCAATGCACTCGGGCAGAAAACAGTCACAAACCTCAATACACCCGGGTATACCCGAATTCGTGGGACTAGCCGAGCTCGAATAAAGTGTGTCGCCAGTGCGAAGCATTGCAGCCTATTAAATCCTAATCATTATCATTTAACAGATCAGCCGCCCATCAGCCAGGCATGAACCCAGGCTGGGAAGGCAAATGCAACGGGGCTTGTCAGAGGTGAGGAGTGGCGCATTCCAGGTATCTGCCAGGTACATACCGGGTATTTGCTCGAATAAAGTGTGTTGGTGCAGTACATGACCAGATGCTCTATCCCATTCGAGCCAACTTGGCTCTTACGCATTTGGCACCCTGTTGATAAAGCGCAAACAGTGCTCGAAACGCGTTTGTTTTTTTATCCCTCTGTCCCTTGCTATGTGCCAATAAATTGTAATTTTACTGCCAGTCATCCAGCCCTGAAGTTTTTTCATCGCGCTCTGCACAGCTACTTTCTTTCTTGCTGATTATCTCACATACAGCTGGTGCACACCAATAGAAGTCTGATTTGATAAGGATCCCGTGAGTACCTAAAATCAGTCCCTTCTTGAATGGGAGTGCTAACTAGAGCACTCTTTAAAGCCTGGAAGGCAGTTTCACTGTTGGGAGACCAGGTCACAGTGCAGACAGTGGTATGGGCTTCAAGGTTAACCTGACCTCCCTTATCCAGTACAGGACTACCACTTCATGCCCCTATGTAAGGATTACCGAAGTACAGCCGCTCCGTCCATCCTCTCGAGCACCACCGCACATGCGCGTTGTGCCTATGGACCACATTCCTTACCAGACGCACGCAGCATGCACGCGCGCCAAAATGGCGTCATCTGACGCCACAGACTCTGGCTCCACCCTGGTTCATGACGCACACTGACTGCGTGCAGAGCTCGCATGTGACACATGCACCACGCCTCCAAGCTCCGTGTCAAGATTCATTAGCTGCACTAACAGCTGCACCTGCTCATAGATGCATTCTTTAGCTGCACAAACAGCTACACCTGCTCATTGAGTCCTGGACCTATCACAGCTACCGCAGAGGCCGCGCCCCCGTTCCACCCCCCATGGGGGCTGGCTGATCCAGCTTATATATGCTCACCAATGTTATAGGCACATTGGCTGAGCATAGATTCTTGTTACTCTGTGTTTACCCTTGCTGTTCCTGCCTTGTTCCTGTCCTGTTGCTTTGTTCCAGTTTTTGATCTTCTGTGTACCGAACCGGCTTGCTTTGACTACTCCAAACTCTGGCTCCTGATCTTGGCTACCTGTGACTCCTCGCTCCTCTCTAATCCTGAACTCGGCATTGCACCTCGACCACTCTCCGCTCTCCAACGCTGACTTTGGCAAAAGTACCTTCTACATAAACAACAAAACAGGTAGCGCTAACCGCAATGTGTGTGGTGTAGTAACTATTACCTTATATATTAATTAAAACTATACATAAGGGGCTGCCTAGGACACAAAGCCTGACCCCCTGGTCAGGAAACCAGTATGGACAGGGAATAGTTCCGTGGGCGCCTATAAAATTTTACCACTATAAAGGATATACGAAAACCAAGCCTGTTGGTTGTGAAGATTGTTGATCCTCACGGTGGGCTTGAAAACAAAGAGAAAGCACAACACATAGCGTAATACTGTTGAAACATTAAACAAACAACATATAAGACAACATATAACAGCTGAATACTGAAATGGTATTTTTAGGACAATAAAATCATTTAATAACAATTAATATTTACTATAATGCACAATTTGCATGGACATATAGATTTAAGCAATTAAAAATCTGAATAGGTGGTTCAACTGCTCCGTAGCACCAATGTTGATGATAGCAATGCCTACTCACCAGATGGAATAGGTTTGCAGGCAGTGGATATTTTAGAGAGTATCCCCTCTCATCTGTGTGCTGCTCTCTGCTTAGCTGGCGTCTCTGTCGGCTCCACTACAGTTGGATAGAACTATCTCTGAAGTTGCAGCGATGGACAGAACCAGTCTCTTACAATATAAAAATAAAAATAAAAATATTAACTCATCAGGCAATTTGTCATTTGTCACTCAATATAACCAAATGGCACCCAACATACGCAAAACTTTAAGAAAATACTGGCCAATATTGAAAAAGGATAAAGAACTAGAGGGAATTCTACCCGAATATCCACATATTATATTCACAAAAGCCCCTAATATAGGACAGAGACTGGCACCCAGCTGTCCATCGCTGCAGCCAGTTCAAAGAGACACAACACTCTGTGGGGGATACTTCCTCTGTAACAAATGCACGGCATGCAAATACAGTAACAAAAAAATAAATTTTATATCAAATAAAACACATAAACAGTATAAAATTAAACAACATATTACATGTAGTAGTTCCTTTGTTATATATTTACTTGAATGTCCGTGTGGTCTGCAGTATGTGGGTATGACAACGCGAGCTATAAAAAGACGTTTGTATGAACATATATACAATATTAAAACTGGTTTAGTCACACACAATGTGTCTAATCATTTTCTTCAGGTGCACAATAAAGACCCAAAAGGTTTGAGGTGCGTAGGAATAGAGCGCATTGTACCACACTGGAGAGGAGGTAACACATTGAGCCTATTGGGGAGAAGAGAGTCCTATTGGATTTATGAGTTATGTACTCTGTCCCCAATGGGCTTAAATGTAGAATTCGATTTGAAATCCTTTTTGGTGGGTTAGTACCAAATACATCCACATAAGGTGACATGTCATATACATTAGTGTTTAAATTTCGCTTATAGCAGTAGGTTCCTCCTTCATAAATAAGCACACTATCACTGGTTTAATACATTTTATCTAATCATAATTCGCATATTATATTAAATAATTTTTTTTTTTTTTTTTATGTCCTACCTTAAAATTATGCATTTTTTTTTTTTTTTAATTCATTTATTTTTTGTTTATATACATAAATATATATATGTTGTTAGTAGTATATGTTCATTGTTTATTGTGTCATGTTTAAATATATATGTTGTTAGTAGTATATGTTCATTGTATATTGTGTTATGTTTAATGTTGTCATTATGTATAACAGCTGTACAAAATAGTAAGTAGCTTTTTTGTTCAAAGACATTCTCACTGTGCAGTGTCTGATTGCAAACACACTAAGAGCAACTTTATTACAAGCACAGCACATGTGCAATTAGCTACAGGTGAAACTATTTACCCAAATGGTGAAGTCAGTATTTAAAGGACATTTTGGACTTTTTTATTCATATACCCCTGAGGAAGAGAGCAGATCGCTCTTGAAACGCGTAGGGTGGAGGTTCAAGCCCCGCACACATTGGTGTAGTACCCCCCGTACATCGGTGAATCAACGTGAGCTGCCAGCTAACCATCTCTTATAGCCGCCGACGAGTTGAACCAGCTGTTGCGGTTTCCCATTATTCAAGCGCCCTGCTTGGCGCCCTGCAGGAGTACCTGCTGACAAGTTGCGTCCACGAGCGGATAGAGACGCCAGCTAGCAGTGAGCAGCAGATAGACGAGCTCACGGTGGTCCGTGGCTGACATCGTGCTGAATCAGCTGCAGCTGAGTTCCATCTGCTCAGACGTGCTTCCTGGAGCTGCAGGAGTCCCTGCTGATGAGCTGCACCCACGAGCCGACAGAGACGCCAGCTAAGCAGAGAGCAGCACACAGATGAGAGGGGATACTCTCTAAAATATCCACTGCCTGCAAACCTATTCCATCTGGTGAGTAGGCATTGCTATCATCAACATTGGTGCTACGGAGCAGTTGAACCACCTATTCAGATTTTTAATTGCTTAAATCTATATGTCCATGCAAATTGTGCATTATAGTAAATATTAATTGTTATTAAATGATTTTATTGTCCTAAAAATACCATTTCAGTATTCAGCTGTTATATGTTGTCTTATATGTTGTTTGTTTAATGTTTCAACAGTATTACGCTATGTGTTGTGCTTTCTCTTTGTTTTCAAGCCCACCGTGAGGATCAACAATCTTCACAACCAACAGGCTTGGTTTTCGTATATCCTTTATAGTGGTAAAATTTTATAGGCGCCCACGGAACTAATCCCTGTCCAAAAGTACCTTCTACGCTCCGGATATCTCCTACCTTGAACCTGGCTAGTATAAAGACAACTCTGATATCTATATCCCTGACCCTGCTGTCAAGACAAACCTACACACACTGGACGTGGTCCCCGTGCCTGTGGCTGGTGTTTGTTATTACTCCCATCTCAGTACCGGGGTCTCATCCTGTTTGTGATCAGCACAGCGTGACACCCTATTGCTCTTCCCAGGTGCTATTGAAGACCTCTACATCATCTAAGTAGCCCCAGGTACAGTATACTCCTGCATTTCTTTCAGTAACCGGTTGACCATGTTTGGAATGTAGCCAGCACATTCTTCATCTGGAACAGCATTACAGAGAACTCTTTGAGCCCATTCGGAGTGATGAAGGTTGACTTCTCCTGCACCTCCTGGGTCAATAGGATCTGCCAGTACCCCTGGATAAGATTAATTGTATTCAGATTCCCAGCCCCCTCAAGCTCGTCTAAGGAGCCCATCCACGTTGAATTGCCAGTAGTCCACACAGAACCTTGAAGTGCCATCTTTCTTGGGCACCAAGACTACTGGAACTGCCCAGAGACTTTGGGAGGATAATCCCCAAGGCTAGCATTCCTCTATTTTCCCCTTTATAGTGCTTTTTACATCTGCTGATACCTGGTAGGCATTTTTGCAGAGGGGTCACTGTTCACTGGTGTTGACCAGATCAGCTAGGTGGGTCCTGCTCGGTTTGTTCTTTAACAGGCCTTGGTAACTCCATAGCAATTCTTTCACCTGTTCCCATTGGGGTGCAGTGAGTTGGGTTACGATAACCCCCCTTGCTCCATGGAGCTCCCCTGTCAGGCTTCACCAAGAGATAGGGGCAGATCTTTGCTCGCTTGATCTCCCAGTTGTGGCATACATACTGTAATCACCACCAGCTCACTCGCAATGTATGCCTTTAGCATGTTTACGTGGTAGGTCCGCTGCTTAATCTGGTTTTCGTCAAGGCCTACCATTTAGTTGGTATCATTCATTCGCCGTACAATTGTGTATGGGCCAGCCCAGGCAGCCATGACCTTATTTTGATCAATTGGCTTCAGAACGAGCACCCACTGCCCTGGGATAAATTCTCTAAACCAGGCATTCCGTTCATAACAGTGCTTTTGCCTGATGTGAGCCGCCCAGAGAGAGCCTGTGCAGCTCCATGAGATCGATTAACTAACTGCTCTCTCCACCATTGCAGTCTCCCCCTCCCCATCTTCATGGAACAGGTCAAGCGTCCCTCATACAGAAGCACAAAAAGGGAGAAACGTGTCATCTCTTGCGGTATCTCTCTATATGCAAATAGGCGCTGTTGCAGATGAGCTTCCCAGTCCCCCCCTTTTGGCCTCAACGAACGCCCAAAGTGTCTGCTAAGGGTACCATTGAACCACTCCCAAAGTTTGTTCATTTGGTGATGGTAAGGAGCCGTTTAGTTTTGCTTAACCCCACAAGTAGCCCAAAGACATTGGAGCAGTTTCGACTCGAACTGTGACCCCGATTGGTTAGGATCTTGCTAGGGAAACAAACCCTGGAAAACACATTGACTAGTGCCTGCACTACGTTCCAGGCCTCTATGGAGGATAGCGCCTCGGTATAACTCATGGCAAAGTCTACCATGGTGAAAATATATCTCTTGCCATTCCAACATGGTAGCGGTCTCAGTGGTGCTTTCGCCCAAGCGCCATGCCTTCCCATTCATTGGAAGGTGTCACAGGTGCGACAGGATGTTGTCTCCACCCTTATCTCCTCTTCTGGCCAGTACAAATTCTGCATAAGGCGAGCTCTTATGTGGGTCAACCCCTTATGGAAAGCTAGTGGAATTGTGTGGACCAAGAGTAGAAGGTGGGCCTTGTATGCCGTGAGCACAACTAACTGCCTAGTCCCAATCCACCATCAATTCGGAGCCGCAGGGGTTTGGACCCTGTGCAAGAGTCTGTGCTGCTACAGGTACAGCTCAGATCTGGTCTTAGAGGTGTATCATCAGCACCCTACCTCATGCCATCCAAGTCTGGGTCCGACCGCATGGCTTCCCGAAATGTGCAGTCCTGGAGCGATGGGTTTGGGATCTGCTTCCCAAAAGGTAGGAGGCTTTTGGCTGCCAACAGGCTAGCTCTGGCTGCAGGAAACTGATGCAACCTGGCTACATTTTTCCTCGTAGTTGCAGACTAGCCAGCCTTGGTTGTTACCCAGCAAAATATTGCTGTCCAGCTCTGGGAGGACCCCCAAATCTGGAATACTGTAGCCCGCTCCCCAATCAAGAAACACACAGGTAATTTGGAGGGACCAGGCTGTTCCATCAGACATCTTGACTAGAAATGGGTGAATCCATCCAAATCCGTTACCCAGATTTTCACTGATTTTACCCCCAAAATCTGTTTTGCTGTGTAAAATCCACAAACGGATATGGGTGGTTTCAATCTGCGCGGATTCATCAAAATTCGCCATTGGATACAACCCATGGATGGATTTGTAGAATACAATCCACGGATCTACCTAGCATGGTGTTCCTGTAACCTCCAAGCTTCGTGATCTTAAAATTATATCACCTCATATGAATTACAGCATTGAGCCTGTGTGCATCCCACCATTGCCACCAGAAAAGGGTGTCTGTCACGGGAGACCAGAACTTACACAGTGATCACAGGACAATGCACAGTAAGGGGTAAAAAAAACAGGGGTTTGTTCTGGCAAGAGCCAACAGGGAACATCACAAGTATAGGTAAAACACAGAATAACAGTCACCACAATCAGTTACAGCCACTACTGGGTAAACAGGGGACGTGTATCTCCCTTGGTGCTGGGCACGGCCAAAGCCAGCTAACCCAGGATGTCTCCTACAAATCAGATAATCTCTGCAGATTAGAATGCTTCTGATTGCTGCCTGCCCGTATTTCCACTCACTGAGACTAAACACGGACTACCTAGAACTCTGTAGTTTCTTCACAGTTATAGTTTCATTGCTCCCATTCGAATCCATGGAGGAACGCCGCTTGGTTCGTCAGAGGAAATAGGACCTACGTGCCCATGCATGGGCATCTCCCCACCATAGGAAAATAGATGTTCAGCGGGGGGCATGCTTCTGAGGGTAAAAGGGGTCTCTGACCTGGCACTCTATGTACAGTAAGGTGATACTACAGTCCAACATGTGTAAATGCCCTTCATACACAGTACCACTGCTTTCACATATAACTAATGTTTACAGTTTACTGTACATGATTTTGTGACATACATTTGTAGGCAATCCCAGTACCTTACAGTAACCCTTGGGTAACAGGCAGTGACCCTGATGAAAGCGACAGAAGGACAGGGCGTATCTTTTATTTTAACCATCCTGCTGTCTGTTTTGTCCCAATGACCACTACTCACCAACTACAATATGCTCTTCTGCACACTCTAACCAATGTGCACAAATTTGCGGCTATTTTTTCTGTTGATCTTTCCATATGCCAATTAGATTGTAAGCTCTTCAGGGCAGGAATTCCTTTCGACCAATGTTATATTTATGTATTGATACACTAATCCCTCCTGTATTATTATAATCCCTATGTAGTGAAACGTGCAGCGCACAGCCAGAGAGGCAAGAGTGGTCTGGCAAAAAATCTTTTATTAAATTAAGAGATCATAAAACAGAGGGTTGTGGAACCTTTGACGCGTTTCGTGCAACAACAATGCACTTTATCAAGATAAAATTGCACTTGATAAAGTGCATTGTTGTTGCACGAAACGCGTCGAAGGTTCCACAACCCTCTGTTTTATGATCTCTTAATTTAATAAAAGATTTTTTGCCAGACCACTCTTTCCTCTCTGGCTGTGCGCTGCACGTTTCACTACATTGGACCTTTCCTCACTGGATTCAGCAGCACGCCTAAGGAGAGAAGGACTGGAGGTACTAGTGTGAGTACGTTTGTCTGGGGCCATCCCAATGAGGTAAGGGGGGGTGTTTTTGTGCATTTACCCCCTGCCTTCAGGGTAATTGGAGCCCTTTTTATAGGTTTTTACCACTTAATTGCAATTCCCAGTGCCCTCTTGTCCTATCATTATCAATGTAAGGTCATGTGCTTGAGCACCATTTCTCTCCACTGTATATTATTATAATCCCTATATTACATACATATGTGTTTCAAAAAGTATTGAGTAAAGACCCCACTTGACTGCACTCTAAACTTTAACAGGAGTATATATTACTTATTTGCCAAAAGCTAACACAGAGAATCCCTCTCAGATTAAGGAACCGACGAAAAAATAAAAAATTGTTTATTACATCAAACAATATCACACTCAATAGTTAAAATAAATGCTAAAATGTTAAAAGTCCCCATGTGGGAGCGAGGGGGTGAAATTAGAAACAAACGCTGATTATTTTGCTACTGAGATATAGTAGTCAGAGACTCTAGTTTCCCTCTTGCGTACACACCGGCTAATGGAGTAGGTTGTAACCATGCAAAATGTTGCTAATCTTATAAACACATACAATAATGTTGGTTTCACATCAGTGAACACAGCTGAATTAGCTGCATTAATAGTATCCGTTTAAAGTAGCTGTTAAGGCAACATTTGGATTTGCAACATATATAGAGGCTGCACATATATTTTTATCAAGGCTGGTATTCTGCATAAGTCGTCCCCTAGGAAATAGTGGTGGACTTTTTAATATTGATTAGTATAGTACACAAGGTTTTAGGTTTTAGACAATAGCATGTCCTATTCTAGTACAGTAGGACGTCTTGCAATTAGATGGTACACTTATACAGACTATTCAGTTACCTGCACAATTATCAGTGTCTTTGTGCAAGAAAAGGGTCACGGCAAACTGCAAGGACAATAGTGGATATGCAAGCATGTGTGTCAGTGTCCCACTGCAGTTGGTTATAGCTGTTGCCCCAAACTCATAAATGGTGCGCGGTCTGCAGCGTGATCACCTATGTATATATGCGTACCTATCACATCAGACCTCAAAAGTCACCAAAACAGGTTGCAAAATGCTGCCATACACAAACACAAACATGGATTACGGAGAATCCAAAGACCCAGCAAGATAACAGGTGTGCAAGCTGTAATTCATGATACCCGTGGTTGCTTAAGTATATATCAGATGTTAGTGCCTTTAGTACGGTCTGTGGTGTGCTTATATGTGTGTCTCTATTGTATCAGACCTCGTAGATCGCTGGTACAAGTTGCAAAGTGTTGCTAAAATGTTGCTAATCATAAGGAAAGGGTTACGGAGAACCCAAAACACAGCAGGACTCCGTGATAAGAGAGACTTTGTGATAAGTTTACCATCTTATGTGCAAGACACAAAAGACACCCTTAAAAAACTCAATGGGGTTAACATCTCTACTGAGACCATTCTCGTGAGTTTAGATGTTGAATCTTTATACACCTCCATTATCCACGAAAATGGTATCAATGCTGTTAATCATTTCCTCATTACAAGGGACTGTAGATTTAATAGACATAACACCTTTATTTTGGACCTACTCCGCTTCGTGCTTACCCACAACTATTTTGTATTTGATGGGATCTATTACCACCAGACCCAGGGTACAGCAATGGGTACAGCATGTGCCCCCACATATGCACATTTGTACCTGGGCTGGTGGGAATATGTCCACGTGTTCAGAGAGGAACTATCTATGTATACTGACCATATCCTACTATGGATCAGATACATAGATGATATCCTCTTGCTATGGGACGGCCCACAGGACTGTTTGCTTGAGTTTGTCGAACTGCTCAAAAAGAATACCTTGAATCTGAGACTGACAACTGTCTTTAGTAACACTTCAATTACCTTCCTTGACTTGGATATATATGTCGACTGTGACAGGAATATCCAAATGAAAGTGTTTAGGAAGAGCACAGCTACAAACAGCCTGCTGTTGGCACAAAGTCAACATCCGCCCAGTCTCATTTAAGGTATTCCGACTGGACAATACCTGCGTCTACGCAGGAATTGTTCCACGACTCAGCAATTTATTCTTCAGTCCAAAGAACTACGTGATCGGTTCCTTAGTCGTGGGTATAAAATGAAGACACTTAATCGTGCCTATCACAGAGCATTACATAGTGATAGAGATGTTCTCTTGTCCACCAATACACCTAAAAGTAAGGATAATATCATAAGATGCATCGGTACCTATAATAAAAGATGGTGGGCGATAAAAAGAATCTTTGCCCGACATTGGCACCTTCTTCTATCTGATGGTGATTTGGTTAAAGCTATTGGACCCAGACCTAATATCACCAGTAGGAGATCGAAAAACCTACGTGACAAACTCGTACATAGCCATTATCAGTGTGCCCGTGTTGAGACTTGGCTGAGTCCGGTTAAGGGGATGTATCGGTTTCAGGGTTGCAAGGCATGCAAATTTGCAATCACGACAAAGACGTTTCAAAATCATGACAAAACACAACATTTCAGTGTTGACAGTTATATTAATTGTAGAACAACTAACGTCGTTTACCTTCTGATCTGTAAATGTGGGAAAAGGTATGTGGGCAAGACCACAAGGCTATTGCGTAGACTGTACTTGAACATATTAACTCCATTAAACACGCTGCAGAAACACCAGTAGCTAGACACGTCACGCAGTATCATAATGGAGATGTTAACAGCCTCAAGTTTATGGGCATCTATCAACTTAGGTGCCCAGTAAGGGGTGGTAATGTAGATCAGTTGTTACTACGTATTGAGGCTGAGTGGATTTATAAACTGAAGACTAGGAGTCCTTATGGACTCAACGAAGGATTCACATTCACTCCCTTCATCTGATCTCCATGATTGTCAACTGTCTTGCCCACTCCATCCCAAACTACCCACTCATGCTGTCACTAGTACCCCGTACTACCCTTATATGACATCTATCTTTCTCTGACGCACATCTCTGCTGACCTATCTAAGAGTAGTTCTGCCACAAGGGTTTAGATATTACAACCATGATATTGTTATATACTATTACATTGCTTTAATTTTATTGAGAATCATTGACTATATTACCCTTAAGATGAACCCATTTTTACTATGTTATGGGTTTATTGATATGTGTAACAACCAATCACACAACAAGTACTATGATAATTAGTGATACTATATTAGTTGTGTGTTTAATAGTTAGCGTTTATTTCATTTCTTGTCACTGTATTTGAGACATAATTTCATTGGAGGGGCTATTGCTGCATTCATCTTCACCTTCATTCATATTTATTTTATTTAAATTTTGCTGTGCTTGGCAACAATATACATTGAGGGCAATGGGACCTTGCTTATGGCATTTAATTTTTATATTACTTTGGGCATGCGCAATAACAGCAAAGATATGTGGGGTAATAATATATGTCTACCTACACATGCGCAATAACAACATAGAGATGTGGAAGGATAACTATGTCTACTCACACATGCGCAATGCAGCCCAAGGGAGTCAGATACAGTATGTTACTACAAGCATGCGCGTTGACACAGACTCACTGGCTGTTAAAGCCAACAGTCCTGTCATGCGCATAGACAATTGGGGCTGTTTTTGAGCATGCGCAGTGCTAGTTATGTTCGTGAAGTAGTGTATCACTATGCGCATGCGCGGGAGCATCCCGCGATCGGCGCCGTTCTTTGCTGATCTCTCTTCTAGCCAGAATGTCTGTTCTACAGTCCCAGCACCAACATGATCCTGTGTATTTACTTTATTTTTGTCACCAGCAGTCTAATGTAGGTAATCTTTTGTGATTTATGCAGCTAACGCTGGCGCTTTTTGCGCATGCGCTATAGCGATGAGTTCACTGGTCGCCATGACGACCTGAGCATTTAAATAGCTTCCGCTTCCCCTCCCATGCAAAATTGTCCCTGATGAAGCTCCATAGTAGGAGGGAAACGCGCGTTCGACGCGTTATCATGTCACTAGCCCCTGTCATGGGGTTATTTTAATACAGTGTGCCATTACCAGTCTTATTACTAGCATAGCCATATATATAAAAATAGAGTAGCTAGCAGGTTGGGCTTTAGGGATATTATCAATGTCTATGGACTCAATTCAGCCATATCCCTGTTATACCATCTGGCTAATCATTCACTGTGCTAGTAATTGCAAGTGTTGGGCACTGTTTTTCCACTAGCATAGCCATATACCTAGCAACAGTGTAGTTGGCAGGGCTGGCTCTACTGATACTATTATTACTATTCATAGGTACTTTGTAGCCGCACCCCTGCTGCAGCTTGTAGCTGATTGATCACAGTGCTATTGTGTGCTAGTTACTTTGACTCACCTTGCCTGGTTGCACTTTGTTTGGCCAAACAGGTTTCAGTTACTATTCCATACTGGAACTTACTTATATATACGTTAGGCCAACTTTGTTGCTTGTGTACATATTGTTTAATCTATTTTTAAGGTTTACTACATCTAGTGTTACGGTAATATATGTTTTAAGTATACTTATTAAAAGTTACATTTTATACTCACATAGTGTGCACATAAGTGAATTTTCTTTTGGAGCACATACATTTGTGTACTCCTTTTGCTTCCCTGTTTATAAGATTAGCAATATTTTGCATGGTTACAACCTACTCCATTAGCCGATGTTTATGCAAGAGGGAAACTAGAGTCTCTGACTACTATATCTCAGAAGCAAAATAATCAGAGTTTGTTTCTAATTTCACTCCCTGGCTCCCACATGGGGACTTTTAACATTTTTGCATTTATTTTAACTATTGAGTGTGATATTTTTTGATGTAATAAACAATTTGTTATTTTTTCGTCGGTTCCTTAATCTGAGAGGGATTCTCTGTGTTAGCTTTTGGCAAATAAGTAATATATACTCCTGTTAAGGTTTAGAGTGCAGTCAAGTGGGGTCTTTACTCAATACTTTTTGAGATCTCGTAGCTATATATGATATTCCTCCATGCACCTACCTTATTCCACATAAGACGTTTAATATTTAGGTGAGCGGTGGAATTTCTCTTTCATGATACATATGTGTTTATAAGCTATTTGAATTTAGCCTGATACCGTAACTCAACAGCACTGCGATGACATGACATGAAATCAGCAATAAATACTGATTTTGATAGAGGCTAGTTAGAGGCTACAGTAGTTACTAAAGAATGATACAGCAATGCAAATAGGGCTCCGTTATGACATCTCAGGAAATTTACCAGAGTGGGTATCTAATTTTTTCCCAAACAGAAAACTACTGCGGAGGCTCACTATAAAAATAAGTGATCTGGATGAAAAATGAAAGACAAATTTTAAAAAAATAAATAGATTTTAAACATAGTATGTTTAAAAAAACATCTCTGTTTGTAGTTATTCGAAGCATTGAGGCAATGGAAACATGATGCAGCCCACTTCTTGGTTTTACATTGGCCTCACAGAAATGGGAAGCATGTGGAAAATGAATAAAGCCACCTGACATGACCTTATATGCAAACGTAGGCTCACCTAAAGTTTAAGTCTATTATATGGTAACTTAAATTATCTTGTGTTAGGTGAGTTGACATTTTTTAGAAGTTGTGCTTGGTTTTAAACCAAAAAATCAATCTTACTTGTAGAGGAGACATGTTTATCCTTTAAGTTTTCCTGTCCGAAAATGGAATGCAGGGTCTAATGTTGTAATGTTGATTGAATTACCTATGTTTGTTAAATAAAAATACAGGGTTTTCCTGTGGTAAATATTTAGTCACTATTTTAGGTTTCTAAAACTGTCTCTTAGTTTATAAAATTAAACTATATATATATACAGTTAGGTCCAGAAATAATTGGACACTGACACAACTTTCATAATTTTGGCTCTGTGCGCCACCACAATGAATTTGAAATGAAACAACCGAGATGCAATAGAAGTGCAGACTTTTAGCTTTAATTCAAGGGGTTGAACAAAAATAATGTATGAAACGTTTAGGAATTGCAACCATTTTCATACACAGTCCCCTTATTTCAGGGGCTCAAATGTAATTGGACAAATTAATACAATCATAAATAAAATGTTTATTTTTAATACTTTGTTGAGAATCCTTTGCAGGCAATGACTGCTTGAAATCTGGAACGCATGGACATCACCAAACGCTGGGTTTCCTCCTTTGTGATGCTTTGCCAGGCCTTTACTGCATCTGTCTTCAGTTGTTGTTTGTTCGTGGGTCTTTCTGCTTTAAGTTTTGTCTTCAGCAAGTGAAATGCATGCTCGATCAGTTTGAGATCAGGTGATTGACTTGGCCATTGCAGAATATTCCACTTCTTTGCCTTAAAAAACTCCTGGGTTGCTTTTGCAGTATGTTTTGGGTCATTGTCCATCTGTAAAGTGAAGCGCCGTCCAATCAACTTCGCTGAATTTGGCTGAATCTGAGCAGACAATATATCCCTATACACTTCAGAATTCATCCGGCTGCATCTGTCACATCATTAATTAACACTAGTGACCAAGTGCCATTGTAAGCCATGCATGCCCATGCCATCACACTGCCTCCCCCGTGTTTTACAGATTAGGTGGTATACTTCGGATCATGAGCCGTTACAAGCCTTCTCCATACTTTTTTCTTCCCATCATTATGGTATGGGTTGATCTTAGTTTCATCTGTCCAAAGAATGCTGTTCCAGAACTGGGCTGGCTTTTTTAGATATTTAACAAAATACACAGATTCCCAACAAGCTCTGAGAAACCCCAACCATTACCACACAATATATATATGCATATATGAATCAAAAGGAGTGCTAGTAGGCGTGGCTAAATGTATACAACAAAAAACAAAAATGCCCAAAGCTACTTCCAATGTGACAAAATACACAGTGCAATACCTATATATCTCTTGTAAAAAGGGTCATTTAGTTTAACCCTTTGGCCCTCTAGATATTGTTTGGCAAATTCTAATCTGGCCTTTCTATTCTTGAGGCTTATGAATGGTTTGCATCTTGTGGTGAACACTCTGCATTTGCTCTCGTGAAGTCTTCATTTTATGGTAGGCTTGGATAACGATATGGAAGTGAATTGCTGTAATGCGCTCAGGCTTGCCGCCGAATGGTAGGCACACTCAAAGAGTGTAAGTAGGCTGAAAGGGAGGCATACAGAGCATCGTGGGACTAGAATGGTCGGGGCTCAGGGGTAAAGAAAGGTAATCTTACCCCTGTCAGATCTTCCATCCTGGGTCCTGTAGCTCCTTGGTAGCCCTTCCCGCAGCGTGCATCCGGCATTATGAGTGTATAGAAGTGAAGAGGGAAGATCCGGTGCAACAGCAGGCATTGCTGTTGCACCGGATCTTCCCTCTTCACTTGGATAATGATATGCCTACCTCCTGGAGAGTATTCTTCACTTAGCTGGATGTTGTGAAGGGGTTTTTCTTTACCATGGAAAGGATCCTGCGATCATCCACCACTGTTGTCTTCTGTGGACGTACAGGCCTTTTTGTGTTGCAGAGCTCACCAGCGCGTTCTTTTTTTCTCAGAATGTACCAAACTGTTGATTTGCCACTCCTAATGTTCCTGCTATCTCTCTGATGGGTTTTCTTTTTTTTTTGCAGCCTAAGGATGCCTTGTTTTACTTGCATTGAGAGCTCCTTTGTCTGCATGTTGTGGGTTCACAGCAACAGCTTCCAAATGCAAATTCCACACCTGGAATCAACTCCAGACCTTTACCTGCTTAATTGATGATGAAATAACGAAGGAATAGACCACACCTGTCCATGAAACAGCTTTTGAGTCATTTGTCCAATTATTTTTGGTCCCTTGAAAAAGGGGGGACAACATATTAAAGAGATGTAATTCCTAAACCCTTCCTCCAATTTGGATGTGAATACCCTCAAATTAAAGCTGATATACTGCACTTTAAGCCCATATTCATTATTTAACTGTAACTTGAATTTATTTTGGTACACAGCCGAAATAACAAAACTTGTATCTTTGTCCAATTATTTCCGGACCTAACTGTATATATATTTGTCTAAACCCCTCTGAGTATATATATATATATATATATATATATATATATATATATATATATATATATATATATATATATATATATATATGTATATATTCACATACTCAGAGGGGTTGAGACAAATTGTTCATATAAAATCATCTTGTAGGGCTTCCTAAATACAATATGGCGCTATTGTATATTTTTTCTGAAATGATTGTACCTCAACATAACTCACTACTACCTTGGAATCACTATTGCATTTCTACTTAATAGAGGATCATACCTTAATTACTCCCTCATGATAACCTTATGCATTATATTCCATTAAACTTGTAATTTCTTTTTTTTTATCTATCAACATTCAAACAAAAATGACAAATATTAGACAAAGTGACACTTCTCCGATTGCTTTCACTTTACTGCTAGTCCAACAAATGTTACCTAATTTGGGGAAGCTTTGAACTTGTTTGGTATTTGAGAGGCTTGGCATGAATGGGGTTATCTGCTACTGCCCTTTTTAGAGGACTGAGGAAGTGTTTTTGTTCATTCTCGGGAAGCTTGTGTTAACAAAATATTGAAGTCAGTAGTAGATATCCACATGAAAATGTGTAAACCGCAAACGTTTTCCGGGCTGTGGGCTGTTTTACCCCTTGAGTTGGGGAGGTCAGGTGGAAGACTGAGATGTTTTCAGGAATTTAGATTGAATGGCTGGAGGCTATTGTGAATGGAGTGGCAGAATCTAACTGGGTCACCTAACACCAGTGAAGCAAAGTAACGTAATGGTGTTGCAACTATTCCGAACAAAGAGAGGGTAATGAATGAAGAAAATAAGAAAATCAGGGTGTGGGCTATAGAGAGATGCACCATGAAATTAACCAAAGGCATTGGGAGAGAGACTTACCAGACAATCAAAATGTGAATATATGAAGTCACAGGCACATCGCTTCAATCAAAGAGTAATAACACCCCCAATGTTTTGATTATTGAAGGATGATATGTGGGCGAGAAATATAGTAGTCTCAGTTGCAATCTTTACAAAAACGAACTACTCCTCACAGTTCCTCGTCATGACTGTCATCAATTTCATTATTTATAACAACATTTATATAGCGCCCATATCCAAGGCGTGGTACATTAGTTAGTATAACAAAAGTGTGGTTACATATACATGTGATTATAGAGTCATTCTTAAGATGTTATGAAAGTTTAATAAACAAATGTTAGCTTTTGAGCTAAATGTATGCACAACACTGCTGTACATATATACATGTTAATTGGCACATGCATTCCTTAATCTGCATATGGTAAAAAAGCCAGCAAGATAGATGTATAGATAGATGACAGGCAGATAGATAGACCGATAGATTAACAGATTTATGAGCTTTCCTTTCCATGTAATCTACAGTATATTTCTTTGTAACATACTGTAGCAATGAATGTGTTCTAGAACAAAGGGTGTTCAGACAGCGATAATTCGGATAATTTATTTTAAGTACTATGCAGTCATATTAATCTTGACAATCTCTTCACTGCCATAGGCCTTGTTGTAACTCATTGCTCTAGAACTGATTGCAGGTCTCTGGGGACTGGAGGAGTTGGAATCAGGGCTCATATTTACTAAGTAGTGCTACCCCGTAAGATACCTGCTGCCACCAGAAGATTTCTTATAGCATAACAACTCTTAGTAAATATATCCCCAAGTGCTTGTATTTGCTCTAGAACTGATTGCAGGTCTCTGGGGGCTGGAGGAGTTGGAATCAGGGCTCATATTTACTAAGTAGTGCTACCCCGTAAGATACCTGCTGCCACCAGAAGATTTCTTATAGCATAACAACTCTTAGTAAATATATCCCCAAGTGTTTGTATTTTTAGAGAAATACAGTATATGTTATGAGCGGTACTTTTTAATTTCTAAAATGTCTAAATGTCATGTTAAAGCCACTAGAGGGCATCGGTAGTTTATAGCCATTAATGTGAATTTAGTATATTATTAATGTGTTTCATTCATTGATGATAAAGATTAATTATGGGTAATCATTGATTGTCACCACAGATCAATGCCAATATATCGTTAATGTAAGGAAATATTTACTATTTTTATGGCTAATAGAGTCCACAAGACTTGTTATAATCTGCAGATTGTATATAAATATACAATGTACAATCTACTTCAGAAGGTTCACTATCCCTCCCCACGCTTTCCTGGCCTTTCAAACATACCTTCTCTTCCTTTTTATTATGTAACATAGGCAGGTATCTTCATGTGAATGTGTAGGCTTTTGACCACTTTTAAAATGCTGTTCACTTCAAGAGTAATGAAGGATGCTTATTTTAAGGGTTCTTACCTACATATTCTCCCAATTCTATTTGTCATAAAATAACAGCCTTGTTTTTGTTTTCAATACAATATATATATATATATATATATATATATATATATATATATATATATATATATACTTTTTTACTGTTGCTTACTATTGTTTAGATTTAAAGGTGACTTTCTGACAAAAACACAGGGATATAACACACGCTCCTCAAAACTATTTGTCTATAACTCTTTCATACTCTTATGCATTGATTCATTAAGCAGAGAAGCAATAATTCCCTCTAGAGAAAAAGGCAGCCAATTCATGAATAAATAAATATAACTGACAGACCAAACCTTTACAGCGCATGAAGTAAAAATCATTGCACAGAACTTAAGACATTTGTTGACGTTTGTTTGCATATTTATCAAAATAGAGCATTGCTGCCTAAATATTTATAGCAATAGTATTTCTTTTATTTAAATAATAGTATCATTTCATTTGAAATCAGGTGGCTGTTCACCTTTGCTAAATTCTTCAAAGAAAGCTTTGGTACAATCTGGCTGCAAGATATGCTAATTGCTATGCAAAGTATATTTAAATGAGTCCCATCCCACACTTCCTAAAATAATTTTCATACCAACTATATAGGGTTGATAAGCCTAACCTAACGACTGAAATGGTGTCAGACCCAACAGGATTAGAACCCACTGCTTTTCTAGGCCACAGCTCTAGCAGTGTCAGCTAAACCAGCTGATGTGTAGTTTCACTATCACATATTACTTTTGAGCTGTTCACTACTCACACATATCTAATCTAGCTATTAACATTTTTCACAGGTATCTCAGGTGTGCTCCACATAGATCATTACACTTTCAATCAGGAAGTGAAGGTCTGCTTTTAAGGGAAGTCAGGGGGAGGAAGTTACAACCAGTACATGCAGTAATTTTGATGCAACATGACGGGTATATGCACAAAGGTGGCTACGGTATAACAGAACATGGACATAAATATTCACTGTGCTTCCAGAGATACCTCCGAATGGGGTGCCGGTATCTCCAGCAGTTTAAAGTCCCCGGTCACATGGGCCAAAAGCAAGCTACACCAAGTGACGTCATGGCTTTCTACTGGCCCACAGGATCCCGGAGCTTTGAAAAGCAGCCATATAGGGAACCCTGAAGTGGCTACTGGAACCCACTATGGACGTAAGTATCTCTGGAAGCAGGGAGTTCCCAGAGCTGAAATGAATGGGCTTCAGATCTGGACACCCTGCTTCAGTTCTGTATTAAAAAATATAATTAAAAAAATGGGTTGGATTGCCTTTAGAAATAAATAAAACAATACAAACTGCAGGAACTGATTCCACTGGCTTCACACAGCACATAAAGTCTAATTGGGTTGAGATGTCTAAGGTACCTTGAACCCATGCAACCTCTGTTATTCCAGAACCCACTCTAGCAGTGTGAGCCAAACCAGCTGATTGTTTGCACCTCTGTTACAGCAGGCTTAGTTTTGATCTGTATTTCTCATTGAGTGCTCATACACATACAAAGCACCCTCTTCTGGGATAGAGAAGTATATCTAAAAAGCAGTCTTCTGCTATGAGACACCTTATAGCACATTTATTTGTCTTGGTTGTAATGTATTCCGGCACCGAAGGTGCCTTATGGCAGAACACTGATTAGTAAATATGGCCCACTGTCTTTATCCTTTAAGATTAGAAGTACTACTAGTCACCAGTTCACTGTTATATTACTTTCTCTCTGCATCTGCTTTATTTGCTGTGCTTCACCTTGTTTTACTTGTGTGTGCGTCAGAAAACCTGTTTTTTATTAAATCTCACCAGTCTTCCGTAAATCATAGACCTCAGTACATATTATTACTTTGTGCTTGAAGTCCCTTCAATGTTAAAATCAACAAAATAGATATCCATTTGAGGTATGATAGTAGAGAGTGGTGCACTACTAGCCATAAGCTGGTTTAGCTCCACTACTAAAGCTGTAGTCTGGAAAAGCAGTGGTTGTGGGTTCTAGTTCAGTTGGGTCGTACACGATTCCAGTCATTAGGTTGGTGCCTTAGGCTTATCAACTCTCTATAGTTGGTATGGAAATCCTTTTAGGAAGTGTAGGATGGAACTTACTTAAATATACTTTGCATAACTATTAACATATGTCCCAGCCAGGTACCTCAGGTGTGCTGCTTTTTCAGCACAGCATGTCTCTCTAATTTATTAACTGGAGACATTATTACATTGAGTCTGAGCCTCCCTCCTTCCTCCTCGCACCTCCCCCCTCACTCCTCCCCTGTCACTCTCTCCTCCATCCCATCCCTCCCTCCTCCCCTGTCACTCTCTCTTCCATCTCATCCCTCCCTCTTCCACCCCCCCTCTCACTCTCTCTGTCCTTCACCCTCCTCCTCCACTCTGTCACTCTCTCTTTGACCCCCCTCTCCTTCACCGTCTCTCCCCCCTGCCCCTACCTCCTCCCTCTCTCTCTCTCTCTCTCTTCTCCCCCTCGGATTAATCAGAATGCAGATTTTACCAATCCGGCAGCGGATTTCAGATTGCTCTGTCTTTGAAAAATTGCCCTTTTTAAGACTGGACCAAAGGAACCGGTCAATCCAAGGCGGGTCCAAAACCACAAAAAAAAATATGGACCCATCTCTAAATAGCACCAACAAATATGTGATCAACTACTTCTCACATTCTTGCTATCAACTGCAGTGAAAAAAGAGGAATTGCCTGGTACTGAAAAGAATTTCTCTGCTTTGAGCACTGCAGTAACTAACAATAAATCAATGTGTTTGTGTCTACCATCTGGACTATAAACAGACACATGATGTACCATATACAGTAGTATCATAAAATGTATTATCAGAGGACTTTTTCTAACAGTGCTGCTGGCATACACTGCTTTTCCGTAGCAGAACAGTAAAGGACTACAATTCCTGTCACTAAGAGCTTACATTGTAATTTGGGCTGACATAGTCGGAGACAGAAAGTGACATGCCAAGGTCACACAGCACTCCTGCTGGTGTTAAAGCAAAAATTCATGTTTGAGCAGAAATTCCTTTGGAACTCTCGAAAGTGAACATACGACACTGGAAATAATACTGTGTTGTAACGGTATTTGATTTATAGCCCCCCTTCTTCTCCAAATGTTTATCTAGATCTTCCTAGGGCTGTCACCCTAAATGTGTACTGTACCCTCTGTACTATCTTGCATCCCATGAAATTAGTTTTTGTTTTCATATATGTGGTCTCTTCATCGGTGTTTGGAAGGGGTTAATTAGGATCACAGATAGCAGGAGTTAGCAGACATATAGGTTACAGTAAGGCTCTAGGCAGCTGTACTGAGATAGAAATGTTTCATCACAATTAAATAATGATGTGTTATTTTGTGGGGAGTACATTTCCCTGTAGGGGCAATATACATAATATCATTAAAACTATTATTTATAATACAGATTTTTATTATATTGCTGAAAATTACATTACTTTAAGAAATTGTGCCTTTTTATTTTTGTATTTTGCCATTTAGATCTGTTACTTATAGAAGTACAAATAAATAAGACCATTTTAAATGTAACTGCATAAATATAAACAACTCAATCAGAAACCGTCTGGACTACAATCTACATAGATAGACATTTGTCTGATATAATCCTGCAGTTGTGTTTTAGCCAACAGCCAGTAAGTAACAAAACCAACAAGTGGCTTGTAGATATCTGTTAACACTTTTGCTGTCAGAGGGATCTGCAACACATAGCTAAGCAAACCCATTACTAATATTACTTATAAGGTGCCAAGTTGGCAACATCTCACAGGGCGGTACAATGGATGAGAAAGATAAAAGAATACAAAATACAACATACACAAATGTGTTATAATTTACGTTTAGTCGCAAACTGCCAACATATTCCGCAGCGTGGTACAATTCATAAGTATGCTAATAGTACATTAGCATTAATACAAACTAATATATTAGACAGAGAAGTCCCATGCGCCAAAGAGTTCACAATCTCAAGCAATGCATTGCAGATCTCTCTTATGGTGTAGGGGGTAATTTAACCCTTTCACTGCTAATGGTAAAATCTACAACCACTTCTTACAGCCCAGTTGTGCTTCTTCTTAACCAGATGCTTTCACCAAGAGGGCATGGTATTTATAGCGTAAGGGGTTCCCCGTGGAAAATATGACATTATAACCACTTCATTGCCAGTTTAGCACTGAGGGCTGAATTTAAATAGGAACTAGTCTAATGATATTCGAAATAGAAATAAATTACAAATACTTTCCACACATTGTCATTACAAATACATTTCAATCATTAAAACCAATTTAAATGTATACATTAACCCTTTCTCTGCGTATGTTGCTGACCCCTCTGACAGTGAAAGTCTTAAGTATAAAATCACTTTTAAAGGACACTTAACAGCATTAACTCTTGGCAAACCTTTTGGGTGCCAAAGCAATTGAATCATGCTGCTTAAGTACTATACCACTGAATAATAAGGTAGAGAATGACTCCTCTTCTATGCAATGAATAAGTATTACATTTTACATCTATTTCTCATGATGTGGTTTTACAGTAAACTGCTATTAGCGTTATGAAGCCCAAGTCATCTGAAGCTTTGCCAGTGGAGCAAGTGATTGACTTGCAGTCAGTGTTAACGGGTTCTGCATGTCTGGTTTGTGCCTCACTCCTCCCATACTGCTGCACAGTGCACGGCTGTAATTGGAGTCAGATATACACAGAGAGCTATAGTTTGTTGACAAAGTGGATGAATGAGTGGGATGAACTCCAGCCCAAGCGCTGACATTATCCACAACCAGCAGAGGAACAGGACGCTCAGTGCAGCACTCACCAGAGACTAATGACTAGGCTCTATTTAATGCACCTAAGCAGCCACTCTCATTGTATTTCTTCCATTCTGGGAAATATTGGAGTGGATTTATTAGGCGTGACTGCACTTTCTGTAATGCCATAGCACACACACTGCTTCATTTAGTGCTGCTGATCATCTCTTGCAAGTGGACCGGATGACTGCAGGCAGATTTCTTATCTAGAAACAACTTTCATCTCCCTGGAACTCACTTCGTTTTCTGCAGAGATAATAGGTAAAGTGTTTTTCTACATTTCTTTACTAGAGAGGCTGAAAGGGTTTCGCATTACTACACTTGGCTGATGTCAAATATTGGGTGTTTTATAATAGATATAGATACTCTGCACTCTATATGCAGTACTTTTTTTATTATTATTATTATTTAGTACTTAAGGATTTGTTTGATAATGCACATTATTTGACATAAAGGTTATATGTAAAATCCAGATCTGCTTCACATTACAAAACCACAAAAAAGCAGTGAGATTACTGTATGTGATGCAGTGTTTAAATATGAATTAAATTGGTAAATGTGACAGCAATGTCTTTTATAAGCTGTGCTACTGTATGTTTAAATGCACTGTATATAGTTTTATTGTATTCCATTTAGTTATAAAAATGTTTTACCAGGAAGAAATACATTGAGAGTTACCTCTCGTTTTCAAGTATGTCCTGGGCACAGAGTTAAAATGACAAATACATGCTTACAAAGAAATGGTTACAAATACACAGTTACATTAAGTGAAAATGGTTATATAGCACATTATATACAAGACATTGCATGCACAGTTAAAGATACTATATATTATAGGCGTATATATCAGTTACAGACCAGATTAAATGTGAGACAGCTTTAGTTTTGAAAGAACTTAGACTGGTGGCAGCAGTGAGAGTCTCCGGTGGACTGTTCTAGGTGTGGGGTGCATGTGTCAAGACATTTGATGCCAAAGTATATTGATATTGCATTGGAAACTGCATGGCGTGATATCAAGTGACAGTCATTAATTATTTGTCCATGGTATTTTGCACTGCAGATTTTTATGGGTATTTATTTGAAACAGTACTTAGTTGGTGCTTGTTGCGAAATGTCTAGCCTGAATGAATTGGTGCTGGCACTGTGTCTCCTCCAGTTCCTGGCAGTAGCTGTTCACTCTGTGCTGAGTCCTGAGTTTAGCATTTTTCTACTCGCTGTACAGTCTCCTCCTGTAACTTTGGTGTGTTAGTTCCACTAAATTACCAGCCAACTTTCTCAAATATTGTACAGAACTAGACTAGTGGAGTGGATAGGTGTAAGTGACACCTTTCCCAGAGTCCTTTTAGACAGCAAAAAGCCCTTATTGTAGTGCTGTATTTTCAAAATGAAAAGTCTTGAGCAAATAAAATGTGTATGAAAGAGGGGGTACCGATAACATCCCTTTTCAATTACATTTTTTTAAGTCAGTTGTAGTGTTTTTGTGGTATCACCATGTTAGAGGGGATTCATAACTTCTAATTTAGTGGCAAATGTATGTCAAAAAGGTATTTGGATACATAAGAAAACATATGAAGTGGAAGATTCACTAACCTCAGACCTCTGTTTCGGGGTATTCCACCGCAGTCTCGTGTTAACTGCCATTCAAGTCAATGGGGGGATTCATAAAGGTCCGATAATCGGTATGAAATGCCATTCAAGTCCATATCACTTGAAGCCGATTGAGCTCTGATAACCATTATCAGAGCTTTGCTAACACCCCCCATCGGCAGTTAACGTGGGATCATGCTGTGATACCCGGTATCAAAGCTTAGGGGATCATTACTGATGTGTCCAAAGAGGAAATTATGGTAATGTCATACTCTAGCGCCTGATTTATATCATCACTCTGACTTTCCATGTGCTACATTACACATGAAGAAAAGACCTATGAGGTGTTAAAAACGATATTCTCTGTTATTTCATAAACAAAGATTGCTCATTGTAGTCCAGTGATAGGTATCACAACCTACATTAAATCTACACTAGGACAATTATATTATATGTCTGTCACTGTTTAATACTTTTTAAAAACTGACATGCTCCTGGTTGGCTACAATCCACCTTAATGCAACGCATAGTCATCTTTAATGGGTGCAAACATGTTATGGAATTTTAGGAGGATACTGAAGGATGCAGAGGTTTTGACATTTTAATTTGTATAACTAGTTGGTTCATTTAAAACCATACACATTTACATTACTCTGCAGTTCCCATCTGCAAAAAGAACAATTTTTGCAGCCTATAGCTGCTGCTGTGACTTCTCACTGATCTTTACCTCCCCAACTCTGCATACCCCCATTATAACCAAGAGACATCTGTGGATATAATGGCAGAGCTCTTTTTACACTCATAGAATGAAGCAATAGCAAAATGCTATGATTTATCCTTTAGTGATTTGAAGAAACATGTTGACAAATGTGGACTTGTCTGTAATATATACCTGACTTTAAACAATGCATGTAATTTGAAATATAACAGAGCGGCCTCCTTTCATGTACATGTGAGTGATGTTGCATTTAGTAATTGTGTTCTTCCCCATACTGTATGTAGCAATAGCCCCCACCTGCATTTCAGCTAAACTACAGTTCTGCTTTTGGAAACATTTGTGGTCTAAAAAGGTATTTTCTCATGTGTAAGTCCATGTTACGAAGTACTTGGTGTTACTGTTTCTATTGAATTTTCAATAATTTCTCAATGTATTAGGAATAACTTACATCACATCTTTCATTTTTGGGGTACATCATATTGTTTTTCTATTTTGAACGGGCATCTTTACAGCCCCTGTCAGTATACTGTGATACTTCATGCTGCCTTCACACACCGACCGGCCTTAACAAACAGCAATTGTTCCTTGTGGTGGAATTTTGCACTAACTTCTGAAGAATTTACACTTGTATGTGTCGTAAATTTGAGTTTGAAATGTTTAGAGAAAAAAAGTCTGCAGAAGCTTTGGAGTGAATTTAGTAAGATAAAGAAAGTCATCCACATGTCAATGTTCCTCCTCTGTCTTCATCTCTCCCTAGAGCAGTTTCAGACCATAAAATGCACAATCATAGTGGTGACTCTTTAAAAAAAAGCAATACCACTGCAACTAATTTGCCTGCAAATGTTTATGAATACCGTGAATATGAATAACTATGAATACCATATGTCAATAAAATATCACTGGTGGTACAGCCAAGGGAAATTAAACCATTGTACATTCAGTCCTGTGCGCAAAGTCAACTGTTGCAGAGCTGCAAGAAGTATTCCCTGTCTAAGGGATAATGGGGAAAGGCAGGTTTGTGCCCTGCCAAGATGTGAATGTGCTCACAGGGGGTATTTTTATTTGCTATGCGCAAACTAGCGGGCGTGCCCCCCGGGGGGGGGCAAGACTTTTCGGGGGGGGGGGGGGCTTGTTTACAGAGGCCCCACGCTGAGAGCGCGAGGCCTCTGTAAACTTACTTACCCACTCCAGTCACACGTCTCTATGACAATGCGGCGTCAAATGACGCCCGTTGCCATAGAGACGTGACATCAAATGACGCCGCGGGTCACGTGACAACGCAGCGTCATTTGACGCACCATTAGAGGCGAGGGGGGCGCGACCGAGGAGAAAAGGTAGGGAAGACAGGGTGTTTGCGCACCGCTGGTCTAAGAGCTAAATTCTATATACTCCGAAGCAGCGTTTCGGGACATTAGAGTATACATAATTGACTCCTAGATCTCCTAAGGTTATTGGACCCTATAGGAAAATTGAACCCTACAGTGTCCCTAGTATATCTTAATATAGAGCTAGTTAATTTGTATTATTTATACTACCATTTATTTAATCCCTTTACTAATGTAGGGATTTACACAGTAATGGCATTTAAAACTTTGAATGCCCACTTGGCAGTGATCATGTCAACTTTTGAAATTGTTTATGGTTATTATATGTTTTAATGCTCTAAAGCACTTAATTGATTTTAATGTTCAATAGATTTATTGTGTGTTCTAGGCTGGAATTAGTGGGGCACAGATTGTTCATTTAATTTCAAATACATATGCAGTTTACCAGTCTAATTTGCTATTCAATTTTAGAATATAGTGCTTTTGTTGTGGTAAATATGATTCATTCTTTTGAGAAAAACATTTCTGAGAAAGCTGTTCAAAACAATTTCCTAGAACCTTCTACTGTCATTGCAGACGACATCATATTGCTGAGTCTTTTACTACATTTCAAAAGGGCACTCAAATGTTGGTAAATCCTACAACTGTTGTGAATTATAATACTTAATGAACTACTCCGCCACACATACCTATGTACTCTGCGATCAGAAAGAATGGGATCCCTTTTACTTTTTGTCATATCTTGCAGTAAAATCACTACATTTAAATGAAAATGTGAGTAATTCTAGGTCTGTCACAGTACTGTAGATTATTACATTTAAGAATTATTTGGCAATCTAATCTTATACATACCATATTTTCCCGATTATAGGGCGACCCTGAATATAAGGTGACCCCCTAATTTCAGTAATAGCGGGAAAGAAAAAAGTTTACACACACACATACATATAAACACAAAACACTCTGTTTCTCTCTGTGTTTGTCTCTCTGTCTCTGTTTCTCTGTCTCTCTCTCTGTCTGTCTATCTCTGTGCTGTCTCTGTGCTGTCTCTGTGCTGTCTCTCTCTTTCTCTCTGTTTCTCTCTCTCTCTCTCTCTCTCTCTCTCTCTCTCTCTCTCTCTCTCTGTGTCTGTCTCTCTCTCACTCTGTATCACTCTCTGAGTGTCTCTCTCTGTATCTCTCTCTGAGTGTCTCTGTGTCTGTCTCTCTCCATTTGAGCTTCCTGCCACAAGCAACATGGCTTTTTCAGGCCCCATGGTGGAGCTTCCTCAGTTTTACCCTCTTACCTCATACAACCAACTGTTGATTGGCTTGCAAAGTGGGTGGGGACCGATTTATAAGGCGAGCATGTACTTTTCAACTTAACTTTATTGGGAAAAAAAATGTTGCCTTATAATCGGGAAAAACCGGTGTTCTTAGAAATTGGTGACGACATGATGACTTCATCAAGTGCACATAAAATGTTTCCTGATAAAGGATGGTCGCTAGGATGACTGAAAAAATGAATACAGTATGTATAGTATACGAGAGAGAGCAACTGAACCAACAAGTATCGATTATTTAATCGGACAGTGGCATTCTCATCTTCGAGAGTGTGTTTCAGCAGTAGGACGGCATTTGGAACCCGCCCTTTGAACTCAAACTTTATAGTAATCTTAGTGTTTCAAATTAGATTCCCTACAAAGGGAAAACTATTTTGTCGATTAATGAACATGAACCTGTCCCAGTGTATCTGTGTCACGCTGTGCTCACCACAAACAAGGTGGGACCACGGTGCTGAGGTGGGAAAGGATATTATGCCACCCATAGCCACGGGGATGCGTCTGGAGTGTAGAGTAAGTCGGAATAGCCGGGTTGGGGTTGGAGAGATACGGGTCGTCGTTATACTTGCCGGGGTCAGAGGAGGAGAGGTACGGAACATTGCAGGTACTATTAGCCTGGTCCAGGATTGGAAAGAGTAGAGTTGTCATGGTCCGTTTGCCGAGGTCAGGGTTGGAGAGAGCAGAATGGTCATTTGTCCGGATGCCGTGGTCAGGTTTGGAGAAGAGCGGATGGTCGTGGAAAGCTGGGTCGGTACACAGGAAGTTAGCAGCAAGGCAAGACAGGACAAAAAAGTGGAGGCAGAGAAGAGGGGAGTTCAATGCAACTAGAACTATGCTCAGCCAAAGCACTAGTGGCACAGCTGAGCATATGTAGGTGAGAGCGTCCAATAGGAAAATTGCAGCGTGGAGGTGTGTGCAAAGCGAGGCTGTGATAGGATGTAGGGTAACAAGGCTTAGGTGAGCTACCTCGGATAGACCCTGTGTGCGTTGTTCGTGCCCCCCATCCTCGCGAAGGGAAGGCTTTAAGGGTCTGGTGCGGGTACGCGCGTGCCTAAAGCAAGATGGCCACCGGGAGGGACCGGCGGGGCCCATGGAGGCAGGAGCTGGTCTTGGGAGAGCACTGCCACCGGAGCGGGTGAGCGGGGAGTGCGCCGAGGGTGGCGTGGCTCCCCGAACCTTACAATCTGATACTTGTTGACATAATACAGTTACATCATTTTAATTACCATCTGTTAATTGTCTACATTGTGCTTCATATATAGTGTTAATCTACATAACAGACCTACAAGTGTGCAAATTTTCATGGGGATTGAGCGAGAAATATATCAAATATGATGAAAAATTTATGTGGTCCCCTTTTTGTGAATATGGTGTATATTTAATCTCTTAATCAAGCAGCCAAAAATGAATAAAGTAGAACATATACGACTGACTAAGTCATGTGGTGTAACATATTACATTGTTTGAAAATAGGAATAATGGCCATAAAGTTTCGCACTGAACAGTACAAGATTATTACACCCAAATGTAACATGTGATGTGATGCAATCTTTAGTAATAACACAATTGTAACATACCAATAGCACTGTAAAAAATACCAATGTGTAGGAATGTTTACTGCATTTTTGGCTTTGGCAGTAGTTTTATTTTCCATTTGGGACATGTGAGTTATTCTAAAGCAGACCTTGCAATCTTTTACAAAAATCTCTTGTTTTAAGGATAATACCGCTGGTTGCAAACCCCTGAAAACTTCCTATAGAACTCAACTGAATGTACTGTATCTGTCTTCAATAGAATGGACCACATATATACTAGTTGTACTATACTATGCCATAAACCCCCTTGTTTATGGTTATGCTTGGGCTGTAAAGTGTTCCACAGTTAGTGTCTTGTTGCATAGCACCACTTAGTAAATAAGGGACCTTTACTTTTGATATTTTATTTTGAAAAGATGATTTTGGGACTGTTGTCTTCCAATAAGCCGTTTTAAGCTTTGAACCTACTACATTTTTTCCATATCCTGTAATACTCGAGTGATATTACTTGTATTTTTTTTTTTTAATTTTTGTTATGGAAATAAATAGCTGACATTTCTTTCATAGGAAGGAGGGACTCTGCTGCCAAGTAATTGAATTACTATATTTTGATTAATAAGGGAGGCAGTGCTCTAGTAGCCCTGTTGGTTATGGAGAAGTATAGTTTTATTGCTATGTGTGATGCCTTTTCATGGAGAACTTAATAGTAGTTTCCCTTACCGTATTGTTGCTGAATTATAATTACGTAATTCATGTCATACATATTTTAATGTTTAAGAATTTTTTTTACTGCTAAGGAAATATTACATTTATCTTTAAGTGAATGATACAGATTAAAGAGAGAAAAGGTGATGCACACAGACACACAATTTGGTACATCTCACTCGCGTCATGTTACCCATGCTCCTCCTTCTGACACTTATCACAACACAAGCTTATGCACTTGGGGCAAAAATGAATTGAAGACCAAAATACACTAACACTAACAGGCACCAACATTGCCTTTGTACATGAACCCAAATGGCATTTTTTGTATTAAACATATCTATTTATTTATTTTATATTAAGCTCTGGGTAATTGTTGCATTTATTAAATCTATCCATAACCTTTTCACAGAACATGTGTTGATTACAAGGGATCATTTGATTTATTCTGTATTATACTACAAGAATAAGTTTGAACACAGGAGAGACTGACCAGAGGGGATTCATGCCGGAGAGAGATAAAACAAAGGCAATGGAGACAGTGGGATGTCCATGAAAGACAGATAAGACTTTAAATGAGTGGGTATAAAACGTAAGGACAACGACTTAATGGTTTTGGCATGGGATGGAAGGCACACAGTTGAAAATCTAGGTGGAGATACCAATTACACTGGAGACATGCAAGATAAGTTAACAATTATGTACATGGCATGTGCAGAGCAATTGTTCAAAATAATAAGGCTCTTAACATAAATATAATTGACACATTTACTGCTGGAGAGGACTCCCTCCAGCAATAAGGGGTTATATAACAAAAGTAATTTCTACTGCAATACTCAGGAAGCATACAGTTCAGTTTGTTATCTGGTACTCCCTTTAATTGTTCTTTGTATAGACTATTTAGTTACTAGGGAATGAAAGCATGTAAAACTGAAATATAGTAATAGAAAATTACTATAATAAGTAAACTTAGGCCGCGCCTATCGTACCGTCGACGGCGACACCACGGGTGACATCACCAGTCGCCGTCGCCACAGGCGAAAGTTATATCTTGCCGGGCGTCGTCGTCGCTGATTTCCGGCCATTTTATTGGTTCAAGGGCCGTCACATGAGGCGACAGCCCTTGAAAAATCAAATTTTGCCAGCTACCAGTTTTCGCGACAGCGGCGTCACTCAGTCACTCCGTCGCATTGTCGCCGTTGCGCTTACTATAAGCGCCCGCGGCGGCAATGCATTTGTTTTCGGGTGACGTTGCGTCGTCGTCACCGGCACTAAAAGCGCGGCCTTACACATTTTTGGCAAGCATAGCAACAAAGATGTTATCCCAGATTGGCTTAAAGGTAAAAAAAAGGATCCTCTAGTTTTAGTTTCAAGAAAATGTAATTTTGTGATCCATTTTATATGATAGGAGATGTGCCAATGGAACACATCACACATTACAGCTGTAACAAAAAAATATATTCTAATAAGCAAGAGAGATTCACATCTAAAAAGTGGGCTCTAGGATCTATGTATACTTTATTTTTCTATTTTCATATTTTCGTTAAAATAAAATGTGTCACAACTTTCAAAGATTGACAGTTTCTGGTCTGCAATCACCTTAATGAACCAAGTACCGGTTTTCTTCTCTGCACAGAGAACCAAACCCTACAGTATATGCAAGTAGTGAAAACAGATATCACATGAGGAGTATTGAAGCTTCAAAAGATTTAAATTAATAACAGTCTATGCAGGCTCCAGAATTGATATCAACTGACATATTAGCTCACGGAGACACAAAGGGAAAGAGGGATCACAAAGAGAATACATTTTAAAAGCTCACCAGACCACAAGTAGTTTTGGTGAACAGTTTGATAGGCTTCTCCTCTACATGCTACAATTCTGGTTACTTGACATTATACAGAGCTTGAGAGAATTGAAAGAAAGAACTATAAGCCATATTGACTAAGCAGCATTCTGCCATGAGCCACCTTCTCTCATGAGCTAGAACAGGGGTGCGCAAACTGGGGGGCGTGAGATTTTACATGGGGGTGCTGTGGTTACATAGGCCCCGCATTCTTCCCAAAGTCATTTAAATTAAATGCCGGGGAGAGCGCAAGCCCTCTGTTATTCTCTTACCTTGGCTTCGGGCGACGTGTTGCCATGGCAATGCGGCATCATATCACGCCCGGGGTCACGTGATGTGACATCACATGACCCCGTGGTGTCATTTGACATTGGAACAAAGGTAAGAGGGGGGCGCGAGCAGTGGGGGAGAGTAAGCAGGGGAGTGCAGCACCAAAGATTTGCGCACACATGACCACTTACAGTCCTTTCAAGTCAATGTCTTCCAGCACTGAAAGGTGTTTTCTGGAAGAAGACTGCTTAGTTAATATAAAACAGTGTAGCAGGGTCACCCCTGACTACTAATCTGCGCTTCTCCTGGCAGTAAGTCCTGGTATAAGCAGGCCTTGCCAGTAGTTATAATGGGGGTTTTCCCTTCACCTTTGGTGCTGCTCTTGAGTGACAGCATGGGGTGGTACATCGTTGTAGCTTTGACAATGGGGTGCCCGCCTTCTGGCTGTACTTAAGGGCAGGACCGCCCTAAAGTTAGTTGTATTGTATTGTATGTCTTTATTTATATAGCGCCATTAATGTACATAGCGCTTCACAGTAGTAATATACGTGGTATTCAAATAAATAACAGATAATATAAATAACAGATCATGGTAATAAGTGCTCTAGACATAAAAGTAACATTAAGGAAGAGGAGTCCCTGCCCCGAGGAGCTTACAGTCTAATTGGTAGGTAGGGAGAACGTACAGAGACAGTAGGAGGGAGTTCTGGTAAGTGCGTCTGCAGGGGGCCAAGCTTTACGTATCATGTGTTCAGAATATCCACAGTGCTATTCATATGCTTCTTTAAGCAAATGTATCTTAAGGTGGGTCTTAAAGGTTGATATAGAGGGTGCTAGTCGGGTACTGAGGGGAAGGGCATTCCAGAGGTGTGGGGCAGTCAGTGAAAAAGGTTTAAGGCGGGAGAGGGCTTTAGATACAAAGGGAGTAGAAAGAAGACATCCTTGAGAAGAACGCAAGAGTCTGGATGGTGCATAATGATAAATTAGGGCTGAGATGTAAGGAGGGGCAGAAGAGTGTAAAGCTTTAAAAGTGAGGAGAAGAATGAAGTGTGAGATGCGGGATTTGATCGGAAGCCAGGAGAGGGATTTCATGAGGGGAGATGCTGAGACAGATCTAGGAAAGAGTAGAGTGATTCTGGCATCAGCATTTAGGATAGATTGTAGGGGAGACAGGTTAGAGGCAGGAAGGCCGGACAGCAGGAGGTTACAGTAATCAAGACGGGAGAGAATGAGGGCTTGAGTCAGAGTTTTAGCAGTCGAGCAACAGAAGAAAGGGCGTATCTTTGTTATATTGCGGAGGAAAAAGCGAATTTGAATGTGAGGGGCGAAAGTGAGAGAGGAGTCGAGTGTGACCCCTAGGCAGCGTGCTTGGGCTACTGGGTGAATGATCGTAGTTCCAACAGTAATGTGGAAGGAGGTAGTAGAGCCAGGTTTGGGAGGAATTATGAGGAGTTCTGTTTTAGCCATGTTGAGTTTAAGTCGGCAGAGGGCCATCCAGGATGATATAGCAGAGAGACATTCAGAAACTTGGGTTTGTACAGCAGGTGTAAGGTGTAGAAAAGTAAATTTGTGTGTCGTCAGCAAAGAGGTGATATTTAAACCCAAAAGATGTTATTAGGTCACCTAGAGAGAGTGTGTACAGAGAAAAGAGAAGAGGTCCCAGGACAGAGCCCTGGGGTACCACCATAGAGAGATCAATAGAGGAGGAGGTGTTAGCAGAAGAGGCACTGAAAGTACGATGGGAGAGGTAGGATGAGATCCAGGATAGAGCTTTGTTCCGAATACCAAGAGTATGGAGAATGTGAAGGAGAAGAGGGTGGTCCACGGTGTCAAATGCTGCAGAGAGGTCGAGTAATATGAGCAGAGTGTAATGATCTCTGTCTTTGGCAACATGGAGGTCATCAGTTGTTGTTCCATTCCTCTGAGGAAGGCAGGTCACATGACTGGGAGCCTGATATTGGAGCCTACTCATGTGGTCTTTCCTATGGGGAGGAGGGAGTGTGGACCTATACCTCTGCCTCAGCTAGGGAGGTGGGGAAGAGATAGGATAGCTGAGGGTGCCCTTGGCCTGTAGTGATGATGTAGGGACCATCTCCAGTGAGAGCTGATCTAAGGAGACTGTATCCAGCAGAAGACTGTTGCGTAGCTGTTGTGTTACTGCAAAGTGTGTAGTAATAAACCGTTCCTGTTTGCAATATACCTCCGGCCTGGTGTGTGATCGAACTGGGGGGAGAGGTACAAGTTCTAACGTGAGAGATCATCAACATATCCCTGGAGCCTACAGCAGATGGATGCGCTGCACTGTTAAGTATTATGTGGGGTATGCACCCCAGAAGCCTGTTCCTGTGTCCCAAAGTCATCGCGGATGCACCACACACCCTGTAATGGCCCCTATCTGCGATTGGGGGGAGAGGAAAGGGGGGGAGAAACACTGTTACACCTATATCCCCTTATCGGCTCCATAAAGTAATAATCTCAAGCATTGATCACTTTTTCAATTTAGCAGAGCCATGCAGGTCGGTAGACGGGTTAACCCGGATTTAGGACAAAGGCACTGATTTGGGTCCAGAGCCAGCAACTTACTGGGGTGATCAGTTCTGGAAGTTTGAGAACAGGGTGACTGAGGAGTGGGGGAGGGCATCTGACCGGGTGACTGAGGAGTGGGGGAGGGCATCTGACCGGGTGACTGACAAAACGAGTGAGGGGGGAGGTCTAACCAAGCTGCTGAGGAGCAGGGAGGTGGGTGTTAGACCAGTGGCTGAGGAGCGTGTGGGGAGTGTCAGACCAGGTGGTTGGTGACAGAATGTGTGGCTGTGGAGTCGTTGAGGAGTGTCAGACCAGATGGCTGTGGAGTGGGTAGCGAGTGTCAGACTAGGCAAGGGGTGGGGAAGGTGTGTTTTGACCAGGAGGTTGAGGAGTGGTGGGGAGGGGCCTGGGTTGTTAAGGATCTGGGGCAGTTGAGAAACTGGGCCCCACAGTCAGCTGGGCCATGGATGCTATCTGGGAGAGGGAAGGTAGCCATGCGGTATACATGGGGAGGGAGCAGAAGACGTATGGGGCTTGAGAGAGTAGCTAGCAGGTTTGTTGAGGGCCTGAAGGGAACATGAGGGAAGCTGGGGTAGCAGAGCCGGTACCTTATATCTGCTGCCCCAACACTGCCTCCTGTCATGTTCTGTACGTGGCACCCAATAATGGAGCATCCTGCACCCGGTAATGTCCCATGCTCCTCCCTATCTGCCACGCTCTTAACCAATGAGAGGGGTGATTCTGGAGGCTATGAGGAGTGGGCTTGCCCACAACTGCTGTTACAGGGCCCGGAGGAGGAAGGGGACACTGGCCTGCGGTCGACCAGAGAGCCGATTTCCCCTCCGCCATTGGGTTAGCTCTCCCCCCTCGTCGGCAGCCCTGGAGCCATGGCATAATTTATGCCACCAGATGGCATCTGTGCAGAATCGTAATGACACCAGTAGAGCTGAAGGTAGCTCAGATACTGCTAATGCTACTTATTTTCCAATAGACACTCAGTATAGTAAATGGCAGTTCAGCATTGTTTTACTTTCCTGCTGATATATGAAGGCAGTAATTGAACATATGATGACAATTGATTTGGCTTGAGTCTACTGATGGTTGTTCGGGTATATGGTATGAAGCTTTAACGGACAGATAACATCATGTAGATGCATAATAATTAAATATACAAAAGAGGAAAACGTGGTTAAAAATCAGCAAGTCATGCATTTATATCATTGTATGCAATTCCTAGGAAAACTTTTGGCAAATGTTATAGCTGAGATGGCTATTCTTAAAATCTTCATCGGTGCATTCACTTTGCAGGACAATACTACACTCCCTCAGTATGTGGAGAATCCACTTATTATGAGTTTCAGATTTTAAATGATACATCATATTTACATAAATAAATTATACATAATGATATATAATGTAATATCAATATTATTATTGATTATAAATGAATATGCCTTAATTGTTTGTGGAAGTTCACTCACCAGTTTCCTCTTGCCATCCACTTATTCCTGTTTTACTGAGATGCACAATCAAAAAGGACGGCAGATAATGGGGGTAGCAATCTGTAAGACCTACAGTGATTGACACACACACACACAATGTTGTACAAATGAGTCCATGGAAATAAAATATTAGACCATCAATCGAAGAGTGCAATGCATCATATTACAACCATATACTTTTTAATCCTTATCCTGATCAAATCTATGAGCAATCTGAAGATGTACTGTAATACAATGACTGTGCTAAAAATGTCACTGTAGCATCATAGTTGCCACAGCCAAAATAAACACTGTAACATCCTGTTGATTTGACATTTGTTGCTAATTTCACACATTATGCATTTTCCTACTTGCACAGCTGCCCAGAGGGAACATCACTAAGAATGGTATCCAATATTAACGGAGCTACCTGTTTTATTTAAGATATCTGTCCCAAAATACTCTATGGTATTCTTATACCTTGTTCTAAACAGTAACAACAATTTACTGTATATACGTTTAGGATTCCCTCATCTAAACGTGTGTGTGTGTGTATATATATATATATATATATATATATATATATATATATATATATATATATATATATATGCTTGCTTCATTCATTGTAACATCGCCGGAAGAAGAGATCAGTGTATCTCGAAAGCTCGCACAAATAAAAGCATTTCGTTAGCCACAGAACGGTATCATCTATTTATTTTTTGATTATTGAAGCTCGGCTAACACGGTACTGATACCTCTACATGTATATATATATATATATATATGGAAGTGCTGTGTGCTGGGTGATAATGGTGAAAGGCGGGGTTGCAGACCTGCCTAAGACATGCAGATGAGCATACAGTTGTATTTACATTGCATATTTGCTTTGCTGTGGAGGGTTTTTGTCACTTTTTTTTACTCACCACACCTTAACTCAGTATTATGGTAGGCTCCATTCTTTAGCTTCTTTACATACCCAGTTAAGCAACCCCACACTGATGAGACCCATTAAGGTCGAAACAGCTGTCTGTGGGTGGGTTTTCTGGGTATGCACCTTAACCCTGGCTGTGCTCAAAGCTGTGACCATGCAGCAAACTTAAGCCTATAGGGAACCATGTTAAAAATGGTTTTTGAAGCAAAAAGTGGCACTGTGTGTTCATTTGCATGTCATTTCCCAGAATCCCTTGCTGCAGTGGAAGTGCTGTGTGCTGGGTGATAATGGTGAAAGGCGGGGTTGCAGACCTGCCTAAGACATGCAGATGAGCATACAGTTGTATTTACATTTTTATATATATATATATATATATATATATATATATATATATATATATATATAAATATATGTGTGTGTGTGTGTGTGTGTGTATATGTATATATAATAATAAAAGAATGAGAAGTGCATGCCACACAGTGTAAACTAGTCAGAACAATTTAATGATACAGGTAAAAACCTTGAGGTAATGTGCAGATAATTTAGATACAGTCTCGTGGTTCCTGGTTCTGCCGTGAGAATTGCTCGAACACCTATTATCCTTGTGAGTGCACATTAACTCAAGGTTTTTTCCTGGATCATTACATTTTTTTACTATTTTACGCTATGTGGCGTGGGCTTCTCATTCTTTTCTTGTAGATCTTTTTTGTATGTGGTTCATTCTGTCAGAAGCTGCGAAACAACGCCATAGCAATAATCCTACTGAACACTTACGTTTGTGGACATTTTTCTCACAAAGAACACGTTTTGCTTTGAAATCGGGCTCTCAGATCTGCCATCGCTCCTCAACTGATTGAGCCCCAATTTAAGGCCGGTAAAGCTGGAGGGAGAGCTTTTTCAAGAACCGCACCCAAGAATTTGGAAAAAGCTCCCTGCTGCTTTAAGAAATCAGGTAGCTTTACTTCCATTCAGAAAGGAATTAAAAACCTTCCTTTTTAAACAAAACATTGCAAACAGCCACTAATACCCCACCAGCCAGCTTTCCTGCTCCTGTTCCTGTTTTCTGCCCTTTGCTGGTCTTCCTCGTCGTTCCCTTAAATGTTTTCTTTTGGTACTGGAGGTCCTGGTCATAAGTCTGGGATGGTCATCCTCCATAAGTTCCTACACGCTCTCTAGTATTACATTTCTTGGTGAGTTGCGTTCGAAAAAAATTGAAAGAAATATATTTGATACATTTTTTAACTGTTTTATGTGGTATTTATATTGCGCATGAGTCACTTGCACTTTAATTATTGCCATTTATTGATCTTTTATTAATATTTTTTTCAACTTTTTCTATATAAGAATATCTGGTTAGTGCTACTATATATATCATTTTTTTTTTTTCATTTGAACACGAGAATTGAATTTCAATTGCTACTAACAGTTATTCAGAATACGTAAACAAATAGGATGCAATCAGATTTTCTTTATATAATCGCAAATTTTCCATCCAAACTCACCTAGTCATTTGTTTTAACCGCTGGCTAATCCACGGCTCCACTTACCTGCCCAGCCAACACTTACCAATCGATCAGTTAAGCTACAACAAAGCCCTACCAAGCAATTTGTAAATCCTGCCAAGTGCTAACCGACAAAACCTGAAACGATCAACAAAAAAGGTGGCCCAAGAAGGGGGTTGATGGGATCTGACCACAACATTATGTCACTTTATTTGGCTAATTGCCAAGGCTATTATTCTGCCAACAGTCCATGGGGTTTATGCAGAGAACATTTGTTTTAATGTACTGCAACGTTTCATGTTTCCTGCTGCATCATATATTACAAACTTGTTGTTCAAGTGTCTTACATGTTGGGAATATTGCTAAAAAGGAGGTTTATGCGACCTCAGACCGGGTGGATTTTCAATGTAGAAAAAAAGAGTGATTCATAGTAGTGTTTAGTTTGATACTGTATAGCTCATTCTAATATGTGTCATGTACAGTACCTCGTCCCAAATGCCTCCTAAAATCATGAGATGACACTAATTGCAGCAAAGTGCCACGATACACAGATTACGGGCATCATTTTACATTTTGGGACAGGGACCTCCTTCCCATTGCCTCAGTATGTCTTGACATACACATGTATTCTTTGGTCACACAATGTTATTGTCCTCTCTCCCATATTGTACAGCGCTGTGGAATTAGTTGGCGCCATGCAAACAAATTGTAGTAGCAGTAGTTAGGTGCTTAAGTGCCACTTTTGTGTGGTGTGCCCATTGCAATATTGTACCTTAAAGAATTACCCCATACATTTCAAAAAGAAAATGGCAGCGATCATTTTGCGCTGAAATGGGCTTAAATGGGCAGTGTGGTCTAGGATGCAATAAGGCCTACACTATTGTGAAAACATGCGAGAAGCATACATATTTTTCACAAGATAAAATGAATGACACTCACTTTATGGGCCCTTTCTACGGAAGTTAATTATATTGCCAGGTTTTTTTTACCATCTTTGTTGGACCATAATAGTTAGTCCCCCGCCCGCCCTTCCCCCCCCCCACACCTCCCCAGATTTTGTAGCACATGGTTCTTAGCTGTTTTGGGTTTTTTATGTTTCAACACCTTTAAATCAATAGAATATATATTTGTTTAGGTTTACAATATGACTCTACTAGGCATTTGTCCAGGAAGCCACTGGTTTAGGAGATAGTAAGGTTAAAAAAAACTGCTGCCTTCATTTACAAATACATTGCAGCAGGAGCATTCACTCTTCAACTTTTACCTGAATAAGGGGGGGGAAGGTCTCGCGATCAAGGGAACCCCAGGTACAACAGCGGTGAGCATGTTCACGATAGGGTTCCAGTTGGCAATCTTTGGTGAGCAATATGGGCACTGGGAGAAGACCTTACAGCTTTCTATTGGTGACTCCAATTGCCATTTTTGTAGTACGCAGCCATATTTGTCATTTTTTTGTGTCAGAACCAGCACACAAAAAACGACATATATCTTTGGAAACCAGAATATAAGATCTTAATGGCTGTTCCATTGCACCAGCTTCTGCAGAGCAATCATTTTTACAGGTATGTAATCCCTAACAGATCCTAGATATCTAGTTCTTTCAGGGCTACTGTAATGTGGTGATTAGACAATAATGTAACTTCTGAAGGGTAAAGTACAGATCTTGTCAAGCTGTATCAAAAAGTAAGTAAGGGTGGCTTACAGCCTGACATATGTTACTCAAGTACACGTTGGTGTTTATTTTCGGTTGTCTAGTGGTTTTACAAAATATAGTAATTAACTAGTCTCATCCATTCTGTAAATATATGAAAGTAGAAATATAGCTAGATTTACAGTTTACAAAACCATTTTAATAATACAAGCAAGGTTCAGTGGAAAATAAACAATATGGACAAATTAACATATATAAAAGGTAAGAACAGGTGATGTACTGTACCTGTATTCTTGCTACACCTCTGACTTCTTGTAGGTAATAAATCCAGTTCAAGCATGGGCAGTTTTGTCTGAGCAGGCTCACTTGAGATGCCCAAACTTGACCGTTTTGTTTCCCCTATGTTTCCATCAAACTTTTGAAAATGGGAAAACATTGAATTGAACTTTTAAACCTAAAAGTTTCAGTTGAAATTGATAAAGTCAGAGCGAAATTTGACATTTTATGTTTTCCCCAGAGGAATCTACCCTAAAATATGGATCTCTCACACTCTCTACTGCTCTCTCCCAAACCCATACTGTATTTCAAACTGTGTAGAGATTTTTACCTTTTTTTTTTTGAAGTTTGAGAAAAAGGGTCAATCTTCACTTAAACAATAAATTTGCACATCTATAATGCTAACCCGGACCAGGCAGTTTCCTGGGGGAATGCTTTGTAAACAGGACCCCATCCTGAGTCCATCAAGGGACACCAACTTTCCAGGAACATGAGTGTCCCCTGCGTCCCTAATAGGGAATAATAATATCTCTTTAACATGCCCATGGCAGTGTAGTTGCTGCTGTACAATGTATAATGGAGTGCAGCCTACAGAATGTTCAGCAGCAGTTACACCATAATATTAGCCCTCTGTCTCTAGCAATATGTTTGCTGTGCTTAATTGATATAAAGGACAACTTAAGCCAGGTTATTCTCCATCTACAACATCCATCTCATGTTCTAGTGTCTACTCTGGGAGTTCATATGATTGATGGATACAAGGCTGACAAAGTTAAGTCAGCATCATATTTTTCCAGGGGCTACATTGCTGATGTCTGTTTCTTCCTTTTACATTATTTCAAATTCCAATCTACCTGAGATTAACATTTTGCTGATTAGTTCATGTAGTTTGCATTATAGTATTTCTACTGTCATATTATGTGCTGCAGATTACTTTAGTCATTTTTTAAGTGCAAAACTGTAGTTACATTATGGGTAGAGCCTAAAGGTGCAATAAGGGGTTTTACATTTTAGCACCACCTGGTAAATATTGGCTTTAGAGTCTATTAATTTTGTTTTATTGCTAATTACAAATATGCCAAAACCATGCTTTTCAAAATCATGAATAGTCAGTTCCTTTTAAACATTTGCTTTGTTTCCACAGGATATTAAGTAATAACAACTTTCAGTAAAGAACTGCGGAAATAAAGAAGTTTATGATCTAAAATATTATAGTATAATCCATGCTTATTTATGACGTTATAGGTCTGTAGGTATAAATAACTTGGTCAATTACTTGCCATTGGATATGAATTAGATTATATTACAGACTTTCTGAAACACAATACAGAATCCAAACTTTTTGGCAAGTACACGCATCAAGTACAAGTAATCGGTGATCAATGTGTAACGGTTTAGGGGTCACAATATTTTTTTTTGTATTACTATCTCGGAGATTACCAGTACATTTTATTTACATACCCAGGGTGGACAAAAATATAAATAAACGTATCTGCCATTCTGAGTTTTTAGAAGCCAAAACTTGGTAAAAAAAAGGGGGGGGGTGGGGGGGTGTTGTGTGACAGTCACCCTTTCCCCCTACATCGGTGGTTTTGTGTACAGATACTCACACTATCTGTGACACACACACACACTGACTCCTCTCCCGCTGCCATAAGTTGAGTTGCACTGGAAGCGGAGGCTGGGCATATTCATGGAGCCCTGCTCATCTGCTCCCTCCCCGACATGCGCCAAGCTCCCCCCCCCCTCCCCAGTGCTTTGCCCCTTTAAATTATGATAGGATGTGCTGACGCCAAACTCGGCGGTGACTGACAGGTTAATCCACACTGCAACTCGGGCGCCAGCAGGAAATGTTTAGGCTCCTGGGAGTTTTCATCCCCTGATTGTATATGACATATTTCTTATTTAAAAGTGGATTTATGTCAAGGTAAACTGTTAACAAGCCTTATTTACAGTACACTTTAGATGACACAGTACATAGTCTGATTTTGGGCCCTTTTTTATCTCCATAACTTGCTGCGGTCACATAATTTTGTCGTAACAACAAAAAAAAACAAGCCTGCTTCCTTATCTGTCATCTCCTCTGCAATGTGCCAGAGGAGATTGCACCTAGTTTTCAGGTGGCACATAAACTCTTGTTCTGACTTGTTACAGCAAAGGATTAACAGATTAATACTTTAGCATTACTGCATCCAGCCCCACACATTTTACTATAATTACTTCAGCACATTTTCCTCTACACCCATCTGTGTCTGTGAAACCTTCTCAAGGGTCAGTCCCATTTGTATATATATTTTATATACTTCGCCATAACACATTTGGTTTGTTACAAGATATCATGAACAAAATGAGAGTATAAATCCAGGTGTCGGCGCTTGTGGTCCAAGGCAGCATGCCCACACCGGGGGCCCCCCTCCTGTGGTGTCATGATAACGTGATGGTGTGATAGGAAGGCTGCTCTGCATAAGGTAAGAGCCCCCTCCTCCCCGGGCATACACATGCACCTCCCCCCCACTATCTCTTACCACACACAGATACACACCCTCCTCCCCCTACCCCTTCCGCTATCTCTTACCACACACACCTCCCCCCACTACCTCTTACCACGCACACACAACCTACCCCACTCACCCCTGCTGTCTCTTACCACACACAGACACCCTACCCCACTTCCCCCTGCTATCTCTTACCATACACACACACATCCTCCGCCACTTCCCCCGCTATTTCTTACCACACACACACACACACACACTCTCCCCCACTTCCCACCTCTCTTACCTTACCACACACACACACACACATCCTCCCCCACTTCCCCCTGCTATCTCTTACCACAAACACACACATCCTCCCCCACCTACCCCCAGTTTCTCTTACCACAAACACACACACACACACACACATCCTCCTTGCTATCTCTTACCAAACACACATATACCCTCCCCCACTTCCCCCTTCTATCTCTTTTAACACACACACTCTCCCCCACCTCCCTCGCTATCTATTACAACACACACACCCTCCCCCACTTTCACCCACCATCTCTTACTACACACACACCCTCCCCCACTTTCCGTGTGCCTAACTTGGAGGGGGCAGTGGTGCATACTTGCGCCGGTTCCCCCCAACTGTATACTCTCTCCTGTGGGGCGGAATTTGGATCCGGACGCTGACAGGGGGAGGGAGCACGGGGCCCCCGAAGGTGCAGTGCCCAAGGCAACCGCCTTGTTCGCTTTGCCCTAATGCCGGCCTCCCTCAATGCATACTGGAATTCAAACAGAGTCTTCAAAAGTGATAGCTGGGGGTGGGAAAGTAGCAAATCCAGGGAAACTAGAGGAGGAATAAGAGACGTTACTCTGACTCACCAACATTTTGCACATAAACAAAGATGTACCACTGTAGTACCTCTACTCATATTGAATGGAGGTACTTCCAAGCTATTCCTATGAGTCGCTCCATACAGCTTCCTACATACACGGCACTTTTGTCAAATAGTTACTGGTCTTACAGGACCCCAAATCATGTCATGCACATGCTAAATAGGTGCACTGGGAGAGTATGCTTATCTACTGTTGTTTTAGAGCAGGGGTGGCCAGCTCCACTCCTCAAGAGGTACTAACAGGTCAGGTTTTCAGGATATCCCTGCTTCAACAGAGGTGGCTCCATCAGTGGATCCACCTTTGACTGAGCCACTGATTGAGCCACCTGTGCTGAAGCAAGGATGTCCTGAAAACCTGACCTGTTAGTAGCTCTTGAGGACTGGCGTTGGCCACACCAGTCTTAGAGTTTCGAAAACTACATGCATGATTTCTCTGTAATCTAGCATTAGATATTATGGCAGGGATACTGATATTTACATTATTTTCTTGGGTGGCTTTGCTTGGTAAGTATCTAAATGAGTGAGATAACATGATTCCGTGAAGTGTGTACATAACCACCCACAGTAAATGTTTAATCTTTTGCAATGTAATATCTATAACTAATACATGATTTGCACTTTCACCGGCAAAATGAATCGCTCTTTGTTAAAATGACGCAATATTACACAAGAAAAAGCTTTCAATATCTGCAAGGAAATACATTGTAAAGAGAGCTCCCATGTTAGTAGGGCACACTGAAATGTAATACCCTAAAACATAAACTAAAACAAAAACATAATTCATTCCTGCTAGGGAACAATCATTATTTAAAGGAATCATAGTTTAAGTTACTTAAATTATACAAAAATGACATGTAAGTTGGTGTATCCCAGGAAAGGGAAATGTATACTATACATCACCTATAGCCAAGGCTGGTCCAGATATCTTTCTACCTTTCCTGTCACGTAAGTTCTAGTAAGATACAGACAATGACAGGCTATCCTATGGGGGTTTCCCCCTCATCATGCTGACTTCCTGAGTGACAGGAGAGGAGGTGACATTAGTGTATTAAAGTAAAACAATTTAATAGGACTGGGCAGGTGTAAAAATGATCACTCACAAGCGACGCTAGGAACAGGCGGTTTTTGAGACAATCTCAATCTCCGTCTCAGCAGGGGATTCCACGCGGTTGCTGCTGTGCTAGCGATGGTACATGCTCAGCGATGTGGCGATTAGACACACAAATGGCACCCTACGTGTTTTGTCCGAATGACTTCATCAGGGGTTCCTGATTAAGTATTTCTGACCAAACGCGTAGGGTGCTTTTCCATCAGCATGACATTATTCATTCTATTTATTAGAGCTCTAGGGGTGGGGGGCTGACTTCAACTGAAACTTTAGGTAAAACTGATAAAAAAATGGTAACAGTCTGTTGCACCGATAAACACCAAATTCAAATCTGTGTCAATTGTTTGTATTAATAGCACTAATAAACACATATTTTTTAAATACAATGAAAACACTGCAACAACAACAAAAATAATCACTGATTTTACAAAACATTATAGGCTAAAGCAGTAAAATTCAGGGCATTATTAAAAACCCTGCTCTCTGATTGGTTAAAATTCCAGGCATTATCCACAGTAATGCCCTGAATTTCAGCAGCTTGCAAAATGCAGTTTTCAATCTGTTTATTTCCAGCCAATCAGCTTTCAGAACAGCTGAGAAAGGGCAGGGGATTGGTTTGAATTAAGTAAAAGCTCTGAGAAATGGCAGGGGATTGGTCAAAATGTATCAGCCACGGTTTGACTCCTCCCCTCCCGAGCTGACGGAGATTTCCTGAGCAGATTCAGTTGAATTGGGGGGGGGGGGGGGTGGGAGAGAGACTGCAAAGAAGTAAGTGTGTTGTGTATAGAGGTGCAGTGTTGTGTGTGTGTGGGGGTGGGGGGGAGTATAGGTGCTGTGTTGTATTGTGTGTAGAACTGGGGGGAGAGTGCAAAGTTTAGTAAGTGGTTCCATTTTTGATTGTGGCTGCAGTGTGTGTTGTGCTGTTGTATGTGTAGCAGCAGTTTGTGTGAGTGTAGAGCTGATGTGTGTGTGTGTGTGTGTGTGTGTGTATAGAGCTAGTGTGTGTGTGTGTGTGTGTGTGTGTGTGTGTGTGTGTCTGTATAGAGCTCCAGTGTGTGTGTGTGTCAGTAGCAGTGTTTATGGGTGTAGTATGTGTGTGTAGCAGCAGAGTTTGTGTGTGTGTAGAGCTGCTGTGTGTAGAGGTGCTGTGTAGTGAGTGTAGAGGAGGTGCTGTGTTGTATGTCTAGAGCTCCAGTGTGTGTGTCTGTGTGTGTAGAGGCACTGTGTTGTGTGTGGTGTGGTGTGCTGTTTTGTGTGTGTGTGTGTAGCAGCAGTTTGTGTGTGAGCTGCTGTGTGTGTGTGTGTGTGCACACAGAGGGGGCGCAGTGTGTGGATATAGATATCTGCAGTGTAAGAGTATATAGAGGTGGTTTCATGTATTTACCATTTTATTTTAATAAAACAAATCTATTTAACTATACAAAAGTGTCTATTATTTATTAAATAAGCCTACATTTAGCCTATTATAATAATAATCCCCTCAGAACAGGGCATTACTGGACAATAATGCCCTGGCTGGATTAAAGTCCCTCGGCTTCGCCTCGGGCTTTCAACTCTTCCAGCCAGGGCATTATTGGCCAGTAATGCCCTGTTCTTCAGGGATTATTACTTAAATAAACACCAAAAAACAGAATCCCTCCATATACCGGGATCTGGTTTTATCCACCGAGAAAGAATACTTGTATGGTGGAAACAATATGGCCGCAGACTCAGATTTGTTCCGATGGCTGAGAGAAAGCAGAAATGGGAGATGACATTACTGCAGCCATATTGTAGTTTATTTGTTGCATACTGACACAACTAAAATATCTCAGGAACTAGAGGGTCCTCAGAGGTCAGGGGACCAGGGATCATCTCTGGAGACCCCCGTCTTCAGCTACATGACATTTATATTATCGGGTTTACTGGTATTCTGTGGCATACAAAGGTCCAGTTTCTGGACCAATATATATATATATATTTGACATACACATAGTATTTGATACATTTTTCTTAGATTATAGGTAGGCAGCAAGCAGGCAGAGGTAATAAAATGATGATCCCAATTGCTGGTAGGTCTTTGCACACTATTGATGATTAGGCAGAAAATAAGGCCATGAATTAATCAAGGGCAAGAGCAGGTAAAAAAACAGATACAGAAATAAAGCAATGTCAGGATAACAAAATCCTACCAAAGAGGTTCATACTGAAACCCAAGAGAGGTCAGAAGTGCAAAAGGTCACATAACTATTGGAATCACAAAATACACAAAGGGATTGTCACGTCCAGACTTGCCTTGTTATAGTGGGCAAAAATTATATGTATATCCGCTCTTTAGTGCAATAAAAATCTCTATTAACAAAGATAGTGTACAAAAACGCATAGGAGCAGGGTTCGCTCTGTGTATGCGCTATGCAAGACATTGAGATAGATATATACACAACTGAAATATTTTTTTTTAGAAGTATTTTTCATTGGCTTGCTTTCTATTGCATGTTCTTCTGCATATCCTTTAAAATGGCCCTGTATCTGTTTTACGCATGAAACTTGTGAATTATAAATCATGTATTAACTATTGTACTGCTTTCCTGCGTCCATTTCGAACACTTCGATATTGTATTTATGCACATAGCGGTCTATTATTTATTGCACAAATTGCTAGAAACAAAAACTTCTTTAAAAAATTTAAGAATCAAAGGGTGGGTATCTGCTGAGACTAATGCTTTTTGTTTGTGATCGATAAATCTGGACCAAAAGTGAAGCAGGACATGATTATAATAATATTGAAATCACAATAGACGACACGCTGTTCAATTGAAGTCAGCATCTCTGGTTTTACACCTAAAAGAACCTTAAACTGAATTACTACTGACCAGGGCAGTTGGATTATATTCATTCATAAACTACTGGAAATAAAACATTTAGATGATTCTTAGTGAACAAGTGTAGGCCCTTTGTGATGAGATGGAGGTTTGTCTGTGAGTTGCAGAATACCTGGAAAACCGTATTCTATCATGCTTCTAAATATCATATCCTTCCTGTTCTTTTCTTGTGTAACAGCATGGTGGTTGCATAATACATATTAGTGAACTGCAAACAACACAGCATTGTGACTTTTTTTTTACAATTACAGTACATTCCTGAGGCCGTGTTTACACATACTCTTGCAAACACATTATAGCACATGGGTGAGTCACTTTTATTGCTTTAAGATGTTCCTTGATGTATTTGTTTCATTCATTGAAGTAGCGCACTCAGTAATGTATATGAAAATGAGATGTTTAATTATTAAACCGTTCTGCTCATACAGTACGGTTGCAGAAAACATGAACTGCAGTGTAAATAGTGTTTAAGAATTCTAAGCAGCCTACATTCAGAAGTGGAAACTTGAAGCAGCAACTGCTCCCCCCCAAAAAGCAAAGAGATAAAAAAATTAAATCCTTGTTAGGGATCAGCGGTCTGTTTTCCTCATTTTTCCTTGAAGAATTCAACAGCAAATAAAAATACCATTTGTGGATACATTTGCATGTCTCAGACAGGTCTTCAACCCTGTCTTTCCCCATTATTGCTTAGGAAAGAATGCTTCCACTGCCGCAAAGGTATTCTGGGTAATGACATGCACATGAGTACTCGCAGTGACTCTTTACTTCCTATTCATTTTAACATGGACCCGTTTACGCTTATGTCTGCTGTATTACATAGCCTTTTCTGCACAGCCGGGGTTAAAAAAGTGCCTAACCAGTAAACCTGCTCACAGACAGCTGTTTTGACCTTTTGGATCTCATCAGTGCAAGGTGGTTGCTGTCTTTGCAACGTGAAGAATTCAGCAAACGTGAAACCTCTTTTTCAAGTGCAGTATTATCATTCACTACATGGTAAAGGCAAAACAGCATTCTAATAAAAAATAAATAACAAGTAGGTCAGTATTAAAGCAGCCATCCCGGCACAATCTTCAATTAATTATTCTTACATCAACGGAACTAAGACCTTCCCATCTAACCCCCTGTTTTATTTTTAGCGGCACTGTTTTATTTTTAGCTAAGGAAACTCCCCAGTTCAAGGGATAATTACCATTTTCTTTGCCGGTGCACTGTGGTGCAATATGGTTTCCAGTGTTGGTGGCCATATTGTTTTTCCAGGAGTGAGTACCAGCATGGGGGTGATGTATCTCAGGAACCAGAGGGACCCCAGCTCCAGGGGACACCATTGCGCAAATTATATAAAATAAGTATTTGAAAACAAATTTTTATAGGCGGGATTTCTACTTTAGTAATGTGATGAATCTTTGTGTAGCATAATGAACAATGTTATCACCTCTGTAACTATGGTTTTAGTTGGTTATTTCATTGAGGCAGCAGTAAATGACAAGCATGTGTTAAAATGTTCATGAAATTGGGGCCAATTAAAAATACTACCTCTCAATTTCTTTTTCAAAATCTACTGATTTACACATTTTTTTAGTGGATAATGATTGCCCATGGATCATTAAGATGATTGCTATTGTCTCTCATAGGGGGTTATGCACAAAGCAGTGATAAGTGTTTTTAAGTGAGATAAATGCTTTTTGGCGCAATTTATGGCGCAATTTTTTTAGCAATGACTGTGTTTTGATGATGAAAAGCCTTTTAAGCATGATATTGCAGTTTTATCACTGCTTTGTGAATCGCGCTGCACGCAATATTGAGAAATAAAGGCATTTATCTCACTTAAAAACACTTATCACTGCTTTGTGCATAACCCCCATAGAACCTATGTTGTCCCAACCCCACGGTTTATTGGATATTCCTCCAAAACGAGGACATCAGATTAGAATTAAAGCTTCATCTTATTCTATCTGCCATGTTATTCTGCTCCAGGCTACAAATATTGTCCGAGATATATTTTTCCATTTCAAAGAGTCAAAGAACGTTTAGGAAGAGCCTTGCAGAAATGTGCAATGATTTTCCTTTTTATAAAAAATATAAACAGATATATTTGTTAGTGTCGAGGACATTGCAGTGTGAAGTTTTTGTTTTGGTTCTGATATCGGTAGATTTATTTAATTGTCTTTAAGTATATTAAAACTTTGTTTTAGCAAAGAACATACCATGCGTGTGGTTTGCGCTTTGTAAAAAGTATTATGAGGAAGGGCTTCAAATATAAGTGGAAAATATGTTTATGTATATTCTGTAGCTACCAGAGAGAGGATTCCTGGTTCCAGATTGGAATGGTTAAGAGAAAATTGAAGCTGGCAACGGAAAAGAGCTGTAGGAATACAATGGAATGTTGTTATAATTTGCGCGTCATTATATCTGTATCCAATTATATTGCAAAACCAATTAAATGAGGGAGCAGGTTTATGAATTTTCAAGATTTTCACACATATGCTATATACCCTTGAGCAATAAAAATATATGAACCACATTTAAGTTGAATGATCTGTATTAAAAGTAGTGTGTGTGTGTCTGTGTGCGTGTGCAAATTTAATCTAAAAAAATGAATCTACAGTTTGCATACAAATGAAGACCCCCTCAGTTTGACTCCGGTCTGTGACTGACTGCAACTGAAGATATAAAGGGCATGATCTCTGTAACAACTTTAGGAAAATAATCATTCATTAAATATTATAATGGAACACAGAATCCAGAGCACGAATGTGGGACTCCTTACAGACAGATAAATACTTTTGAGTAGGCTTGGCTAAATATAGGTTGGCAGCTTGAATCATGTTTTGATCAAAGGACGCAACCAAATGACTACTTTGTTACACAGACTTAGGTTCTAAATGTAAAAATGTCACTAGTATATTTTAGTCCAAATTGGTAGGAGCGCTGGATCTTTTCTTTTGTTTTCCATATGTAAGGCCAATCCTTCTACCAGCAGCACACTTCTTAGGCCTCGGCCATGTTTGCTGCTTGCTGGCGTAAGCGTGCTGACGCGCGCTCCTGCTCAGCACTGAGCCCCTACAGTCGCAATTAGAGCGGCTTTAGTAGGGGCTCACCTGCGCTTCCGCACGCTTGCGGAAGCGCAGGTCTTAGGGGAATTTAAAATTCCCCCGCTTGCCGGCGCGACAGGCCGGTCACGTGAGCGGTTCGCCCAATGAGGGCGAACCAGCTCCGTGACATCACTGGCCCGCCCCCAGCCAGTGACGCGCCAGCCCCCCGGCCTGCCCCCTGACGGCGCGTGCGGTAAGCAACCGCAAGGCCAGGGAAAACACCCGCTTTCCCTGAGCCTCAGCGTGCCTCAGCGAGCAAGCAGGGAGCATGGACTCAGCCTAAGGAGTGTGGTAATATGTACACTCTAGCTAAATATATGCTTTTCTACCACAACCTATTACTATATGCTCAGTAGCCCTGAAATACACCAATACTATGTAAGGACTGTGAATTGGAATCCTTTATCTTACATTTGCGGTTTAACTGTTAATGCTGCTTACTCTACACTAATATTGACTGCGTATCATGCTCTAATACTGGGGCAAGTGGTTGCTGCTCAAGGGCAATACACCTAACTCATCTTCCCTCCGCTTAACAACTCAAAATCTCAACCCATCTTTGCAACCATTGTACTTGCAGAACCAGGGGGATCCCCTCATTTAGCCTATTGGTGCTAAAAATAATAAATAATACAAATAAAACAATGATTTGTGTGAAATTGTGCCCCCTTCACTCATCTAGGTTGAAATAGCTGTATTCTAGAGTTATGTCTATCAACAGAATTAGCTAGAATCTTTGCACCATGCATATTGCCATTTTGAGCTATACATTTTTGAAAGTTCATGTAATCCATGACTAATGTACCGCTTTATCATGCACTGACACGATAACCAAGTTTTTAAAACTCTAAAAATTAATACCTTCCGTGTCACTGTTAGAACAAAGAACATCAAACCTAAAACCACTACCAAAGCCAGAATAATAGCTCTCACTCATAAGAGACATATGTTCACAATGGCTAGATGTGTCCCATTTTTGGATCCAAGAGTCTATTTTTAAAATACGTTAAACAATGTTAGTCACTTCATTGCATGATGAGCCTGCACTGCGTGGAGGTACTTATGCTTATCCACGAAGTACTTAACAATTACGCAGAACTTTTTGAGGCCCAGTCTGCAACTGGGATTTATTGTGTTTTCTAATTATGTTTTTATCTTTTTATTACCTTTGTATCCTTTAGTTTCTCTGAATTACTACTACTGTATGTTTGAGTTTATTGACATTTGGTATGCATTGTTTCTTTTATTACGTACAGTATTTTTATTAACTCATTTTTTTTTCATCTCGTCTTCTGGGTATTTATGTGTAGATATGTATAGGAGTTATTGACAATGATATATATGTTTTGTTTTATATTTATAAATATTGAAAATACTTGTTTTTGTATGTATTGCGCTTGGATATGGTTGCTAGGGAGATTGATTTCTTCTGGTAAATACTTCACACACCTGTGAATACTTCAATCAGATTAGATGGTATAAAAAGTTTCTTTGGAACCTCCCACTACAAGACTCCTGATTAAGCTGATTCAACGAAACGCGTGGAGTCAAGGCTTGATTTACTGCTGCTCAGCATTGACTATTTAACCAGAACTGGAGCTGTGCGTTGGTGGAAGTGAATCACAAGGGATACTGTGCGGGTCGGGTGGCGGTGAGAATTTCGGCACTCAGAGTCTAAACTTCTAAGCCATGCGATTTGACATTTGTGATATTGTAAGTGCACATTTATATGTGCTTTTAGTGTCTATAAAGATAGCTTGTTATACCATCTACACCATTGTTTGCCTTATCTCTCCCCTGAGGTGGATTTCTGACTTAAAGATGAATGTACAGATGAACACCTGAGAGGATAATAGGCTTGCTGCCTATTCTCTTTATATCCAGTATATCTCTGCATATAATATCTTGAGACTCCCTTTGTTCACATTGAGTATATTCTCTCTTCTTAAGAGATCTGTGTGATTTATATTTATTTACTGGTATTTACTGATTTTCATCGATTTTGAGCTCCCCATTGTTTTTCATATATACTACATTCTTGGAAAGATTTGAAAACTAACTTTCCTTTTTGGGGTTTTTGAGCTGCAGTTGGTCTTTTTAAACATTATAATTTTTATATGTCATTGATGAATATACTTGTTTAGTCATATTTTCTCTTACTTCATTTTAGACCTCATTGGTCTCTTACACTATTTTAGGAGCATCTTCTTATTTTCTCTTGTCACTTCTGCAAGTGTGATGCCAGGATGCAAATGTACGTACTGTACAAATATATTCCACCATTGTAACAGATTAAGCAGCCTGTAGAAAGCTGTCAATGTTTCAGGTGTTACTTCATAGCTGTATGATCTTGCTATGTAATGCAATGCCATTTGTTTATTGTAAATAAACATTTAATAGAATTTAAAATTATCTTGTATTCCTTAGAAGCTATCCAAGCGGCACTTAAAAAAAATATATATATTTTTTTTTATGTTGTAATATATGCCACATTTGATTATCTTTTATTGAAAACTAATTACCTAAGCTGCGAATCGATTTGTTCTTCCGTGATTATCAGCAAAGATCCTGCTTCCCCGGGTTCATGTAATGACTGCCTTCAGTTTCAATCAATCCTTCAGTCAGTGTAACTCAGCAGCTACAATGTAGTCTTTTATTATTAAAGTAACACTGTCTATTGTTGCAGTTTGCAGCTCAAACTGCTAGGAATATTAGCAACAAATTATCAAAAATAGGAAAGTGTTGCAAAGATCTTGCTCTGCTGGGGTGGTGTGCTAAATAAAACCTGCTATAAAAATCAAAGGATGCCCAGTACATTACAACTCATTAAAAAAGGCAGTAAGAGTTTAATTAAATAAAATATGTAGTGAGTATTATCTAATACTACAGAACTGATTTATTTAAAAAAACAAATGTAGAATATGGATTAATGTGATTGCTCATTTAAGAATCAAAACAAAGGTCCTTAGTAGGCTACACTACTCCTGCTGCAAGGCTGACTTCTCCTGCCCCCCTCCTCCTGATCATTGTGCATGATGCAGAAGCTGTAGAAGATGAAGCAGGTAGTGATGCCACCTACTCCCCCATCACAGCCTCAGCAGCAGAATAATGTGGCCTTGCAGCCCAGGGTGTCCAAGATGCTCTGTACAGTGCATACAGCATACAGTATATAGTGTGTGTGTGTGTGTGTGTGTGTGTGTGTGTGTGTGTGTGTGTGTGTGTGTGTGTGTGTGTGTGTGTGTGTGTGTGTGTGTGTGTGTGTGTGTGTGTGTGTTTGTGTGCGTGTGTGTGTGTGGTGTTTATGCGACAAGTCTGTCATAACATTTTACATCCCGTCATAGCGGGAAAATAATTATAAGGGCTATGGTTTAGTTATAATAATAATAATAATAATAATAATAGAAATACAAGAATATGTATTTGTATTAGATGTATTTAAATTAACATTACACATACAAAAATACCATATGTCATCAGTGACTCGCATAAACATAATTAGACCTCAATTGGTTTGCATGAATTCCAAGGTGTTAAAGAAGCTTTATTGCAATGTAGATCTTTCAGAGACTCTACTTAAGGCAGGTGGTCTGAAATAAGCATTTAGACGGCGACGGTGTGGCTACCGCCTCTCGGTGACCACTGTCTGGCATTAAAACAAACCCTGGACGGAGTCTTTTCCATACCACATCTTCCACAACATGTCTTCTGAGACAGACTATGTCTGCAAGCAGCCGCCAAACATTCCAGGTGCTTAGTAAACATGGAAGTGTCTGGCAGCACCTTGTAGTGCTGGAAGATGTGGTACAGTCTGCACTGCCATTAGTTATTCTCACCCAAAGTTTATTCTTTGGACTTCCATTGAAGTGTTTTTATTACCAACATGATCTTTCATGATCTGATTATGAAAGTACAATGTATAGTGCAAAGTGTTTCTGGATTCATTACAGCACACACAATGGATTACATAACATATCTTTTTCAATGTTGCATGTATATATTAGAAACTTGAGGCATTCAGTGTGAAATCCACTAACATGCATTGCATCTGGTCAGATCAGCTACAGTATACATTACTTTCCCATGAGTGTGTTAGGTATCAAGTTGTTTAAATCTTGGAAAGTTTATGATAGCATTAGCATATGTCACTGTTCTACAAATACACCATATCTTGGTATAGTCATACAGCGTTAGATCTATTACTCAAATTCAGCTGTTAGATGCAAACAAAATAAATCTGATCTGTCCTTTTCCCCAGATTATTTACGGTCCTTTCTCCTATTCATTCATATTAATATTTTGCCTTTCATCCAGCATAATTTCTTTATCCATTTTGTAATTTTTCCCCCCTTAGTTTTCTTTTATCAGACAGTTTCTTTGCTTTGTAAATGTAATACCATTCTCATGTTTGCCTATTTCACCTCTGACATAAATTGTGTGACATGATTGTCAGGTCAATGTTTACCTTCATGACCTTTTAAAGATATGTTTGACTAACAATGACAATGACCTGACCACTGTGGATTCTAACCATGATTATAGTGAGGTCTGTATGACAAACATGTAAATATATGCTTCAGAAATGTTGAATGGCAAATGATCAGTTGGGAGTCACATATTGGAGATGTACAGAATGCAGGGCTGGTGCAACCACTAAGCGACTTAGGCAGTCACGTTGGGGCGTGGCAGGAGCAGAGGCGGATGATAGCAGGTGGCGGGAGCAGGGCAGTGGAGGAGGATGATGGTGAGAGTGGAGCAGGGAGGCGGGAGCGGAGGAGGAAGACAGCCGGGGAGGAGCATGCCCCAGCGGTCCGACCCTGAATTCACTGACTTCCGGAGGATGCCGCTAGTCCAGTGCAGGTCCTCCCCTGCTCCACTTCAAGAAGTTCGTAGCCTGCCAGCTAGGCATTTTTAATTGAGTAAGGGCATGAGGATGAGGGGAGAAGGGAGCATGAGGGAGGGGGAAAGAGAGTATGAGGAGGGAGGGGGCGTGAGAGAGGATAAGGAGGAAGGGGGAGAGAGCATTTGGCGGGAAGATGAGGGAAAGCATGAGGAAGAGGGTGTGAGAGAAGGAAGAGGGAGGGGGTAAGATAGGATAAGGAGGGGAGGTGAGACGATGGAGAGAGAGGGTGAGAGAGGATGAGGAGGGAGGTTGATAGAGGATGAGGAGGGGTGAGAGAGAGAGAATGGGGAGTGGTAGAGAGAATGGATGGTGGGTGAGAGAACAGGGGGGTGGGAAAGAGAAAAGGGGGGGAGAGAGAGAGAATAGGAATATAACATATATTTTTTTTAATCTGTAAGTTCATTGTGGATGGTCAGGGGGTGGAGGTGGGTGCAAGGCTGAAGGTTTGACTAGGGCACCACATACCCTGGCACCGGCCATGGATATATATGTGTGATATTGTTTTCCATAGAAGAAAATGAATGTCTACAAAATTCCCTTTGCAACAAATAAATGTATTCAAATCAAATTCTGACCAATATTCCATACATTAGACTATTAGAAGAACAAGACAGACTTGGCTTAGAATAATGAATATTGTTTAAGTTTTATATTATTGAAAATTATCAAGGTATACTATAGTGCCGACGAGTATTCTAAACCAAATCTGGGGCAATCACCAACAAGACCCAGGCACATGCTGGGTACATGCTGGGTACATGCCGGGTACATACTGCAACATTTCAGTGACATTTCTGCAGACAGACTAATGGCCCATCGGATTAACAGCGGACCAAACTGAATGGGACTGCCAGGGACCCCTGCTGTGTTAATCTGATGGGCCATTAGTCTCTGCAGAAATCTCACTGAAGTGTTTGCAGCATGTACCCAACATGTACCTAGGTCTTGTTGGTGATAGTCCCAGATTTTCCAAGGCAAGTTTAAGGCAAGTTTTAGAAAACTCGTTGGTGCACCTGTAGCAAAACATGCATGTTGAATTAATAAACTACTGTACAGTATGAGTTAAAGGAAGTCATCCACTTTTTGGTCTGGAAAATAGTCCTATCAAAAGCCTCTCATATCAAAGTAGTTGGCCATTAGAGACCGGAGAAACCGCCGAAATCCGTTTCCCGGATTTTCACTGTCACCCCCAAAATCCGTTTCACGGCGTCAAACCTGCAAATGGATTTGGGCGGTTTCAATCTATGCGGATTCATCAAAATTCACGATTGAATACAGCCGTGGATGGATTTGTAGAATGCAATCCGTGGATTCAGCAATCAGTTGGTGGATTCTCAAGATTTTTTCTATATGCAACTCAAAGCAGTGCACTGCCTGCACGTCCCCTCCAGGGATACACCCAACTGATTGCGGAATCCACTGATTAGATTCTACAAATCTGTCCATGGGTTGCAGAATCCGCAGAGAGTATTGATAATAATAATAAAAAAATACACAAAATATGAATTTCGCTTTTGACACTTAATCGCTGAAATCCACTTACCAAAGGAACCGGCCAATCCACTGCGGATCCAAATTTGCAAAAAATATATATATATATCACCCATCTTTATTGGCCATTAGTAGTAACGATGAATATTAAACTATATGCCTTGCCTTTCAATTGATCAAATTGTTTCCTTAGCGCCTTCTAGAGATGTACAACATTTTCATTGAATTTCATGCATCAGAAACAATTCACCCCCCGAAACAATTTGCAAAAATTTTTGTGAAAACAATTCTACAAAAATGTTTGCTAAGCATTTAAGATGAATATGCAAAGTCACAAGACACTTTATATACTGCAAATTACTGCGATTTTGACAACGTATGGCTAAAAAGGCAAAATTGGCAAAATGTCAATGTAATATGGTGAAAATATTGCACCTAACACACATTCCTAAGCGATGTGAATGTTCAGTAACATTTTTGCAAAAATACAAAATGTAAGAGAAACCTTGAAGCACATCTGAGGCCATTCACACATCTCTAGCCCCTCTTCATCGCAGACAAGCTGTGGAGTCTGTGTCTGGCACTTGGTCTACCAATCACAAAGTCTGCAGCTTTTTATGGAGTTATCTACATGGCTACTAATCTTTGGAGAAGTGGGATAGCAGTATTATGGTTACAGTTACCATCCACATGACAGGAATTCTCACTTGTTACTGAAAATACTAGTAATGGTTTCAATCAGTAACAGTTAAACTGTAATGAAGATTGAAAACGAATCAAGAAAATGTGTCAAATTGTAACACGGTGCAACAGGGTACTTTACCACTAAATATACTCTCCCTTAGTATCTGTAGTGAATAGATGACATCAAAGAGTAAAAAGACTTATGTCTTTCAACATTTTAAAATCTCCTCAATGGATTTTCTAAAGATGCTTTGTAATTCAGTATCTTCAAAAATGTCACTTTTATGTCTGAAGCACATCTTCCCATTATGTGTTATTTGTATTATTTGTTATTTTTATGATTGTCACGTGTATTACTGCTGTGAAGCGCTATGCACATTAATGGCCCTATATAAATAAAGATAAACATACATACATACTACTTTAAAGGAGAAATACAAGCCATTGATTTTTTTGGTCACATAGAATTGAAGCAGGGGGGTCTCTGGAGCTTAACCCTTTAATTTCAGCCCCAGGGACCCCTTGCTTCCAGAGATACTTACCTCTGAAGGGGGGGCTGATTACCTTGTTTAATCTCCTGCGTCACGAAGTCGCACCGATGATGTCATGGTTTCCTATTGGCCCCGCAGGGCATGGGAGTTTTGGAAAGCAGCCATTACATGATCTCTGCTAGGCGAGTGGAGTGGCTATGGAGGTAAGAATCTCCTGAAGCAGGGGGTCCCCGAAGCTGAAATTAATGGGGGGTCAGCTCCAGAGCCCCCTGATGCTATACAACGTAAAAAATAAAAAAAAATTGCAAAGAAAATTTGGATTGGCTTGGATTGGCTTGGCTTGCCACTTTTAAAGGTCAGTCATTCATCGGACTAAAGTGTTCTAATGACACTGACATGTTTATGTTGCTTAATTTGGGTAATTGAAATCAAAATAGGGCATGTATAGATATTTATAAATAATATTTTAAAGTTAATTTGTAACCATGGTGAGCTGAGACATGGGATGTGTTAAATTTCCTCTGGCTACTTTCTTTTGTTGGATGTCACTGAGTGTGGAACAAGAGATTGCACAGGTAGAGCCCCTCTCCCTACCGATCCATTAACTTTATTAGCTTTCTGATAGGGACAGAGTGGAACAGAACTTGAGTAAAAAAACACTTCCCAATTCTGAAGCCCCAAAGAAAACTAAAACATTTTTTAATTTTCAAGGAAACAAAAGCAGCCAAATGTTTGCATTCAACATGGTTTTGTTTGTTAAAGGAAAACAATTCAACAAGTGTGTATATTTTTTACAATATGTTTTTAGGATGGCTGGCAGGGATTGTACCTTTACATATTCTATAAGGGAGGGAGACGGAGTGGCTCAGTGAGTCTAGACACTGACTGTAAACATAGACACAGAGTTTGAATCAGCTGCTTGTGACCTGTGTTAGCCTAAGGCCCCGGGAACGCCGCTGTAACGCGCGCCCGCGAGATTGGCAGCACGTTCAGCCGATTCCCCGGTCTGCAGCTCACTGCAGGCAGAGAGACTGGGGGGGCGTGGCGGGGGAGTGACGGGGGCGTGGCCATGACATCACCCAGCAGGTTCGCCCTCATTGGCTGAACCGCCGGGGGTGTGCCTAATCGCTCGACGCAAGTCCTGCTCTCAATTCTATTGAGAGCAGGAGCAACTCTCGCCCGAGCGCTGCGGCCTCCCCTCGCAGCGGGCCCGGCGCCATTGAGGGGAGGGCTCTCGTCCGTGCAGCGTCCGCTACAGCGGACGCTGTAGTAGGCAGCGGGGGCAAGGCCTAAGCTACTTTATCCTCAGACACCAAAACCATATACAGTATTGTAAACTTACATGGGCAGGGACTGTGTCTGCAGAAATCCTATGTGCTATGTACCATGCACTATACAGTAATTGTTAAGTGCTTTGAGTTCCATTGGGAGAAAGTGCTATATGAAATAAAGCTATTGTTATTATAAGCATTGTACTTTAAACACAATTACAGAAAATGATCATATAATTCTACAATTACCTGATGCAACTGAAAAACAACTTTGTCAAATCAATGCTTTTACTGGTTCAAATTGCTGCCAGCTGGAAAACTGTGATGCATTTGAACTAAATCCTTTCTGTGAACAAATTGTTTATAACAATGTGGAAAGGTCAGGAGAAAAGGTGATCGCAACTTACGTAAAGAACTTTACATGGTTATTGTTGCCTAGAACAAAAAAAAGATGGAAACACACATGCATGTCAGAAAGATATTTCTGTATACATCATAACATTTCCATAGATAATACAAACCATATCTGCTGTAAAGTTACTGTAAATACCATCTTATTGAAAATAACTATTTTTTTATTGTAGGTCATGATACTTTATATATAATATATGGGGTGGACAACATTTAAAAAACTTAGGAGCCATCTATAATATTTAGGAGCCAATGATTTGTTGAGTGGCAGGTATGGGGGAAGCTGTTCTGTCTTCGCCCCACCTCTCCTAAGCCCGTTCGGCGGCTGTGTAAGGCCTGGGACATAGTGCTTTGATCCGGGCTGAGGCACGCTGAGGCTCAGGGAAAGCGGTGCTTTCCCTGGCCTTACACAGGGTGCCGTCCGTGGGCGTGTCGGGGGCAGGTCTGGGGACGGGCCAGTGACGTCACGGAGCTGGTTCGCCCTCATTGGGCGAACCGCTCACGTGACCGGCCCTGCGCTCCGGCGAGTGCCAAATTTCAAACCTCCGTAGACACACGCTTCCCCAAGCGTGCGGATGCGTGCGCGAGCCCCTGCTAAAGCCGCTCTCATTGCGGCTGCAGGGGCTCAGTGCCGAGTGACCATGCCCGAGGCCTAAGTCAGTGTGTCAGTGTGTATCTTTGACTGACACACACTCTCACACACTCTCGCACATACATGCACAGTGACACACACTCTCTGACAGACTCACACACAGACACACAGCCACACAGCACACTGATCCCCTCCTCTGACACTGACATCATTGAAAGCAGGGATGTGGAGTGTCCTGGAACTCTCTGCCTTACACCCTCTGGCAGCCTTTGTGCCAAGTCCTGACCACTCTCCGATATGCCCCCGCTCTCCACACTAAGTGGTACAGCACTAACTCACCGGTTATTCACTACCATGCCCACTCACAGCACGCCCAATCCTGCTTTGATATCGTTCTAGTAATGCAGGATCAGGTGTGCTGTTGCCGGTCGTGGTGGGGACTGACAGGTCCATCAGCGCTGTGCCACAACACGGGGGCCAATGTTTACATTTCAGGCGCCTGTGTGACCAGGCGACCTGGCTTTTTCCATCCTTTTTTATATACTGAAAAATAAGTTGGTTCCTTACTTGCTGTTTTCAATAACATGTATTTGTCATCCTAACTCTGTGGCCAGGACATACTTGAAGACGAGAGGTAACTCTCAACGTATTACTTCCAGGTAAAACATTTTATAAATAAATAAATATGAAAAGCACAAAATCCCGTTATATATAGTTTTTACGGGAAAAGAGACTAATTGTTATAGCTTTAACCCAAACATTCAGAACTGGATACATTTTAGGCATTTATACCAAAGTTCACTTATTTTAGTAGAATGTTTTCTATACTTTGTGATACTTTTGCTATATTTGTTTCCCAAAGAAGATCAGATAGAAATGGAATGGCAAGAGAAGAGGTGTTATATGTATCCTTATTTGCATTCATGTGTTAGTAACTGTTCTTATCATATACAGTACTCCCTTCTCACTAACCGTATACCTCACTTTCCTGGATACGTCCCTCGTTATACACATAAGCAAATTAGTGGGAGTAGGTGATACAAATCTACAAATGTTAAATATCAGAATTGTTAACGGATATTTGTTGAATAATAGGAATACCTTATTCAGAGAAAATAACTCATTTTTTGTAGAATCTTACAAATCATATGAAAGCTGAGGCAGGTGTTTGTTATAAAATCAGATTATCACAATGCGAATACAGAGAACCCAGGAAAGTAATTGTCTTCTGGCAAAAAATATATATTGGTAACTAGGTACATCCAACAGTGGTTATTAAATGGATTAGTAATCCACTTAAAACACTCTTTGTTTACTACTGCTGTTGCCAGGCATTTGTTCCTAGGCTTATAATAAAAGACATGTGCCATAAAGTAGTTTCAACTATTGCAGATTATATGCCCCAAGTCTAAGATCTCTATTATCCTGATCTTTCATTACAGCCACTTTACTGTTTGAAACCTAAGCCCAGAAGCTTTCCTGAAATATGGATTCAAGTTTTATTGCCCGTTTGTTCTATGAGAAAGCTTTGGTTACAATATCACTGACACAACTAAAGAACTGTACAAGTATACGCTTAGAAACTAGTTGGTCTATTTGGATGTGTTACTTTTCAAATGTATCTAAAAGAGAAATGTTATAAGAGAATAAATAGCAAGCTCACACTATTAAGTTATCTAGATGGACTATGCTGCTGGATTCAGACGTAATATATACGGCCTCTATTTAAGTACAAATATAAGCACACAAACCTTAGTTAAATGTTAACTGCGTAGAAAAAGCCAGGCCCCATCTTTGTCAGGAGCAGCTAACTTCAGTCCTCAAGGGCCACCAACAGGTCAGGTTTTAAGGATCTGTGGCGCAGTCAAAAATCTTGATCTCTGTATGCTCAATTCTTGCCTATTCTGTTATCTAGAGATAAGATGAGGTAGGGCACAGCAAAAGAATAAAGGAGAGGGAACCAAATCATGCAAAAATAGGATTTATTAGAAAGACAATAGCATCGAGGGAAAACCTACGCTTTTCGTACCTTAGTACGTTATCAAAGGGAGGGGAGTCCCACAAGGCTTGTACAGTGGGAATAATTAATCAGCAGCTGACAAAAATGCAGTGTGTCAATGTATATGGCAGACAAGGTAATCTCCATATAATACTAATGTGGGACAAATAACTGTTATAATAATAGGTTACCACTATAAGTAAGTGATGAAACCAGAATTACATTTGCATATTAATAATGCAGAGTACAGCACAGGGGAACAGGTGCACAAAGAGTATGTGTGCCATCAATGTCCCTTAAGTGTGTATGATGCATATATATATATATATATATATATATATATATATATATATATATATATATATATATATATATATATATATATATATGTAGTGGTCGACAAATCACTAAAAAATCTACTCGCCGAACAAAAAAATCTACTCGCCACCTAGTACCACACGTGTGTTGCTTGGGCCAATAGGAGCTCGCCACGATGTTAAATCCACTCGCTCGGGGTGTGCAAATGTATAGGTTTGTCGAACATTGTATATATATATAAAATGTAACATTTCAAAATACAATCATAACAATAAACATAACATTACCCCATAGGTCTAAAACCCCAAAAGGGATGGGTGGATGGGAACCTTTAGAGAGATAGGTTAAAGGGCAATAGACCCTATATATAACCTAGCCCGTCATCATCCTCCTCCACCCACCAGTGCACCACTGCATGGCCACTCAGAACCAGGTTCATCCTCCCTTCCCTTTATTGGTTCCTTTATTTTTCCTATCATACAAAGGCACAGTTTATAGCCAGCTTTTATACAGTATGACAGTCCAAAATTAAACCGGCAGTATAATTCAGTCTTAAAACTGTATTATCAATGGTGAGTCGCTTGACTTGATAAATAGAAAAGCAAGGGCTTTTACTGAAAAAGAGAAGACTGATTCCCATGACACAGAATAAGCACTTACAGGGACTTGGTCTTTACACGTCTTGTACTACACCAAGGCTGATAATGCAGAGAAAATATGTTTCACATATTTTATTGCCATGTCTAATATTATGACTATAATAGATATTTATATCAAATGTCAGTTATTGTTAGTGAAAAACAAATACTGTATGATTTACTGTATGTTAGTTAAAGCTGAGCCTTGCTTATTTTACAATGTTATATTGTGTAGCTAAATTGTTTAACAGAGTTTACAGAATACGTTGTATATTCACCCTGTTTTCCCAATCTCAAGCTTGTATGGTCTATTAGTTAAGAATATAATTACTTAATACCATTGTTATTTATTGTTGCTGTAATTAAGTATAATCAGACCCCGTTTTTAAAAGCTAAAAAACAGTCAAGTTAATTAACATCTGTGTTTGACAAAAGAAGTTGGCTGCAGGTCAAAGTTTTACATTCTTGAGGACATTTACAAGAAAGATCCTTGTGTTAATGGCCGACAACTGGAAATTAAAGGATGAGCCCGAGAGCTGTGGCAGTTCAGACACATATTGCAAGTTACATCATCCATTATCATTCTCTCCCGTTGCAGAGAAAGAATGACTCGTTGTCTTTCATGTAGACCTGAATAGAAAAGCGTTCTTTGAATGTCTGTCAGGGAAGTTTTAATTCTTATGGGAATGTAAATTATACCGATGACACAGACTTTACACATGCAGCTGCAGATAGGAGCAGCTGGGAGGGATTGTTATGGAATCATGAGAGTTAAGCCTTGTTTTTACATCAAACGATCCCACCTAAGAGCTGAAACTTTATGCCATTTCAAAACTGGCAATTATATTACTGACTACATTTATTGCTAAAGTACCATAACAACAAACATTTTCTTGTGAATCCTGCGGTGTAAAAGCATCTTGTTTTATTACCCTTTCCACACTATAACACCAACACTATAGCATAATAAAAGTAAACAACAGTATTATGGTGTCAATTATCCCATTAGACATATAGGGGTAACAGTCCTTATAGTAAGGAACCCACTTGAGTGTGATTGGGAAGCAGTTAGGAGTAGTTCATTCAGGGATTCAAACCCAGACAGTCCCAGCAGACTCCGCAACCGCCCTCCAGCGGGTCTAAGGAACTGTGCCAACCTCTTCTTTAGCTGGGTAGCTCTTTCTATCTCCCCACTTCTCTGGGGAAAAATCAGTCTCTCTCACTCAGCATGCCCGCTCCCTGTATCTGCCTTAAAACTCTTTCTTGTTCATTCGGACCAGGCTGATTAGCTGCACCTGAGGGTAGCTTATCACTGGAAAGTCCCGTAGCTGCCTTATTCCAACAGAGAGACAGTGATTGCATCACAATATATATATTTATATCATTTTTTTTTTACAAACATGTCATTAATTGTTTTATAAACTATAGCCTTGTGATATATTACAATTCATATAATTTAGGAGATTGTATTGCCCATGTAGCCTTATTGTTTTCTCCCTGAGTTTAATTTGTTTTTGGGCAGAGAAGCCTGAGGCCGAGCTCACGGTGGCGGCATCGCTACGTGCGCGCACTTGCATGCGTACACACTTCCGGGACTCTTACCTGATTTCCTATTGTAGTTCCTCAAGTGCGCGCGGCGCTGTAGCGCGTTGATGCTGCTACATTTTGACCCAACAAGTAAATCTGTGATTTCGGGCTGCAGTCGCGTGACGTCAGCGTCACGTGAGCTTGTTCAGCCAATGAGGACGAACCAGCTCCGTGACGCGTCTGTTACGTGTTCACCACACCCCAGCCACGCCCCTGATCGCCTCACCAATATCCTGCAGCCTAGTGCACACATCACTGGGGCTGCAGGAGTGTGCGCGGTGGAGCGCGCCCGCACTGCCACCATGATCTCGGCCTGATGCTTCACTTTTGAGCTTGAGGAAGCTACAGTACAAGACGGTTTCCAGTTTTCAAGCATATGTTTCAACTGTTTTTTTTTTAATGCACCAGTGTCTGTCTTTTTCTCAGAAAATATAACAGAAGATTACAACTGTGTTAATGTTCCTAGAATAAAGTAACCACTTCATTGTGAAGGAACCACTGTTGTTTAATACTTTGGCTAAATCGAACTGGAAGGTTTAAGTGAAACATCTTTGCTCTCTGTCAAATTATGTTTAAATTCAAAAATATTTTCCACTTTATCTACAGCATTCCCATTTGGTTTTAATGTCATTGCAATGTGTAGCAAATAAAGCAGCAATGGAAGCACTTATTTGAACTCTGTTTTACCCCCAAGTTAGGAAAATATTTCAGCTCGCTTGCTGTGCCATTTTGGAGTAAGCATATCACCCAGAAATGACAATTCAATGAACAAGAACAGTGCTCAATGCGTCATTTTCTTCTCCCCAAAATACCAGGAGCCATGCTCCAAAATAATTCACAATCATCCTTCAGGACAGAGATGTGCTGTGAAGGCCTTAAAGTGGCATTGACTCTTGCCATGTTTTTTTTTTGTTTTGTTTTGATAGATGCAGAAGTTCCTTATTTTTAAGGCAATTTAATTATCTAAGCTGCCGATCGATCCGTTCTCCCATCATTAAGATGCTGTTTCCTAGGGCACCCAACATGGCCGCCTATTTCAAAAGAGGAAGTGCTGTGGCTTCCTAAATAGTTGCTATAGCAACCCAAAGAAGCTTAATACATTAACAATCATTACAAAGGGCAGAAAGAGTTTGGGACATGTTAAATAAAATGCAGTAATCTAATACTACAAAACTGATTCATTAAAAAAAACAAACATAGTATTTTGACGGTAATGCTGATTTAAGGTTTATGTTACATAAATACTGAACTTGGTCTCAAGTCTCGTACTATAATATAAAACCATTCCTTTTATTCACCTGTACCATAATTGTTAAAATACTGTAGAATTGAACAATAAAGCAATTTAAGCCAATTGCACTACTTAAAAAAATGCCAAATAATGGTTCCAATGTGATAGAATAAAAAAATATGCCAAGCTATGAACAGCCTTAAAATGACTCTGTGAATATATTTGCTCAGAGAAGAGCTATGTTATATAATACAATTGTTAAGAGCAATCAATACTCTCCAGAGAAATGACAAATGTATTAATATTCATCAACCATGTTATGTCATTATGTCATCTTCCTTAGATAAACAGGTCCTAATAACTGCGTGTATTTCTTTGCAGACAGAAGTCTCCGGAAAGGAGGTGCCGTGTACAGTACCATGAAAGAGAAGCATCAGAAATGTCCCAACAGATGGCATGAACCACTTCATTTTCCCACAATGTTATCAATTGTTTTGCTAATGTTTCTGCCAGCAACTGACAGCCTGAAACACAATATACCTCGACTCAAGCTTTCTTACAAAGGTAAAAGCGTTTTACAGCTATATGATCGGTCTCATGGGCCTGGTCTGGAATTTAGAGTTGTTGCTTTTGTGTACTGTACATGGTGCAAAGATGAAACCCTAAAGCCCATCCTGTTTTAAACATTTTTTTCCTTCAACATTTTAACGGGATATGGAATGGTTCTAGAATGGGGGTGGGGCACTACCGTACTCAGGGGCCACCGACAGGTCAGGTTTTCAGGATATGACTGCTTCAGCACAGCGGGTTCAATCGACTGAGCCACTGATTGAGCCCCTTGTGCTGAAGCAGGGATATTCTGAAAACCTGACTGGAGTGACCTACCCCTGTACTACGACTACGGAGAACCATCACTTGTTTATTTTCACTCTTCTGCTACTTTGTATTTACTAACTAACACTATCCCCTGTATTATCATTTTAAAATTATGCATTTTACCCTTTACTAGGTTTACAACATCAATATTGCTTAAAAGTTTGTAAAATAAGGCTCATTGAGCTAACAACACAACAGTGAACAAAATACTATAAAATGCAGAATACAATATATGCTGGTTTTCTTTGAGGCTCATACCAGAGTAAATAATATAACAGCAATTTCATCATTACAGGCATCAGTGATGTTTTGTAAAGCAGATCAGTTTTGGTCATTTTTTAAAATCTCCACTGAATTAATTGTACACCAATATTGCTCTCTATTGAGCTGTTTTTGCATTTAAACATGTGAACAGGATGAAAAAGTAAAAGTGCATGTGATTTTGTATTTAAAAAAAAAATACAAGCTATAATATAATATTAAAAGCAAGTGGCATGCAGCTATAATGTTTCTGATTCTGAGTAAAATATATATTATTTTATTGTAAAAATCCATATGAAGCTTTGACGTGTCTTCTTAGGCTGGGGCCATGGTACTGCAGACTGTGCGGAGGCGTCCGCATGCTGAGTGAACAGACTGCCTTAAGGCAGTGTTCGCTTCCATGCCACATGCAGGAGCGTCCATGCGGAAGATAGGTCACGTGAGCTGTTCGCCAAATGAGGGTGAACCAGCTCCGTGACGCCCCTAGGAACGCCCCCATGGCCAGTCTAGCATGGCCAGGGAAAGCACCCGCTTTCCCACAGCCTCACTACGCCTCTGCACGGGAGAAGGCACAATGTCCCCAACCTTAGAAGGATCTAACAAATATGTATAGTTTTGATCCACAGACACAGCTTTGTGTTTACCTATAATATTAAACACAGTGGGAGGTAGCTTCAACATTCTCTGGACCCAAGCCAACATTGTGCAGTACACTGTAAAAAAAGAAACGTGTAGGAGAAGTGACATGAACATGTCACACCCTGTACTGTGAACATTGTGCAGTCAAGGCACTGAGTCATAGACCAAACAATGTGGCAGCAAGCGCCACAACTACAATACTTGAACTAGAACTTTGACTAGAGCTATCTCAGTGTAGGTTCACACACATATATATAGCCATGCATAATAATGGTATACTACTTTCCTCTCTGTTGGCAGTAAGTCCTGATAAGTACAGGTATGCCAGCAGTAGTTATGGAGGTTTTCCCTCACACCCTGGTTGAGGTGCCCTATGTATGGAGGGGAGTGGCTGTATGCTCTGAGTCCCTGGATAGTGACATCAGGGATGCGCCTGCCTCCTGAAGTATATAAGGCACAACACCGTTAGTTAGTGTGGTCCAGCAGCTATGCGAAGTAGCTGGTAACTTGTATTTTCCTGCATAAGGGATTGTAGGAACACTTTGTGACCCTAGTGCAGTAACTAGCGGTCCAGGTTGACCAATCAAGCCTGTCTAAGCCACTCTGTGTCCAGGGAGCTGGCACAGAGAGGATCTCCCTAGGAGAAGAGGGAATCCCACTTCAATTTGGGAGGGCGTACCTGGCAAAGGGACAGCATGGAGAGATGTGCGGCTTGAGCCGGCAGCTGCATGGGGCAGTCTGCTACATCCCAATCTACAATAAAGATGACCTTGTTAATGAAATCCCCACTGTGTGAGTGTGAGATTACTCAGCAGTGGCAGTCACCACCAAGAAGGAGTTCCTCATCAGGACCATCTCCCTGCAGATGCACAGACCCTGATGAGGTGGAGGCGCTGCACATGATGTAAGTTGAACTCGCACCCACTACCTCAGCTACCTGTCCTGATGACATCCCCTAATACCATCAAGCGGGAGACTCATGAGTCCTGTTGCCTACAGGTGCACCACCAAACGCAAACACGTAATGGGGGTTGGTTAGACTACGTACCCGGGCCAATGTGAGATTGGGGGGGGGAAACCCGTTACATATGTAACGGTATTTCTGAACCGGCCTGACCCACCCAATCTCACATTGGCCCCTGTGGTCTAACCGGTCCCCATTACAGTGTGATAGTGTCTGGTGGTGCACCTGTTGGCAACAGGACTCCTGAGTCTCCCGCATGATGGTGTGTGGGGAGGACCCGTCCAGACAGGCAGCTGAGGTAGTGTGCTGAGCCCTACCTAGTTCCAGTGCAGCGCCTCCACCTCATCAGGGTCCCTGCGTCCGCATGGGGATGGTCCTGTTGAGGAACTCCTCCGTGGTGCTCCTCTCTGTACATTCACTCCACACATGTACACGAGAGGGTTTGTGATTAAGAGCATCTTTATTGCTTGAGGTGGGCTAGCTGCCCTCCACAATGGGGTGTACTTAGCCCTCCATCTTCCAGCTGCTTCCCTCCGAAAGGTACGCCTTCCCTTAATAGGTGGGTTCCCTATCCCCGCAGGGATCTCGGCCCTGTGCCAGGTCCCTGGTCACAGTTCTCTCAGGCAGCTTGTCTCTGTCTGCTTGTGCTGCCAGACTCACAGCTCTGCATTCAGACTACTGCAACAATGTTGCAGACCTCCATCTGCCTGACTGAACACAGCAGCACAGCAACAGGAACTCCTAACTTTGGATCAGTGCTGTGCCTTATGTATACTCTGGAGGCTGACACACCTCTGACATCACTAACCATGGAGTCAGAGCATGTGACCACTCCCATCCATACACAGGGCACCTCACCAGAGTGTGAGGGCAAACCTCCATAATTACTGCTGGCATGCCCACAACTTACCAGGCCTTACTGTCAGCAGGAGAGATGACTGCAGCCATTTTACATGACGCTACATTCTCCCCCTGGTGAATCCCACCTTCCCCGGCTGGGACCTAAATTTGAACACCTTTCTGCAGGAAGCACTGTAAAATGAATGACATACATAATTAGTCACAACATTACAGTACATATCTTCATCATAAACATAACAGATACATCCTAACATAGATGTATAACAACCAGGGTTACTCCCTTATGGAGTATCCATTAGTGGTACTACCATACCCTCTTACGGTGGCTTGCGCACAGCATGGTCCACTGGGCTTAAAGCAGCAATGCTGTAACCCTCTGCGCGACACTTCTCATGTAACCCGCCAGGATCCCAATCTTCTTCCCCTGATCCTTCCTCCTCATCAGTACCATATCCCCTATCCTCACCAGTGGAACCCATCTTAAACTCAATTTCTCCCTCCATAAGGGGTTCAGGGACATACGGGTACTCCAACCCATGGGACGCCTTGTATTTGGCAATAATGGCCCTCTCGGCCCGGCTACATCGGATTAGCTCAGCATTCCCTGCCCGTCCGGGCAACACCCATGATAGGGGCTCATCAGGGTCTACTGGATCGGACAGAATGTCAGGATCCATGGGCTCTATTTCCCTGCGCTCAATTTTGAACCACCGCTTTTGTAGCTCCCTTTCCCTCTGCGCAGGTGTAAACTGTCCTACTGCCCACCATCGGGTCTTCTTACGTTCCTCAGACCCCCACTCTAGTGAGTCCCCCTCCTCTGTATCCCCCCAAGAAGATACCCCAGAGGTCCTTGATGAAAGAGGCCTAGACCACCTCTCTTGTTTGGAGCTATCCTGAGACTTAACTACGGCCACACTAGGTACCCATCGGGACTCGGATACTTTTCCCAACTGCCCTCCACCCCTCGACCCACCATCAGAGGCATAGCTGTTCAGTCTCTCCCCAGTCCGTTCCTCACCGGTTCCCTGGGACCCTCCCGACATTCCCAAACTGGACGTGGACCCACGGGAAAAGGTGACAGGGACAGGGGCTTTACCTAGGGCATGGGGTTGGGCATAGGGACAGGAAATGGGCATCCGCGGGGTTCCGACCCGCTCTCTGCCTTCGGATAGTCCCGTATCATTGTGCGGGCGTGCCGCTGGTTGGGCCTCACCCGTCTCAGCTCTCCTCGCAGCCTGCCAGCTCTGTGTTGACACAGGTGATCGGGAAGCACTGCCCGATCGCCGAGGCGTTGTGGTTCTCTCTCTGGTCGTTCCGCTACCACCGCCGGAAGTGACGTCATCACCGGAACCGGATACTCCGCCATCTTGCGATGGATCCCCAAGCGGGATCTCTTCCTCCACAACGACATCCGCCGCCGGAAGTGAGGGTTCTGCTCTTCGCTCTGCTCCGGCCTGGGCTAGGCCTTCCTCCGCCGTTGCCACCACCGGCGCCTGGGGAGGGTAAGGATGTATCTCACCGCTCCGTCGGCTCGGGATGGGATCTTCTCCTCCTTCTGCGCTGTAAGTCACCACGGCCGTGGGACTCCTCCGCTCCGGTTGTCTCTGCACCGGCGACACGAGACTCCGCTCCGCCGCGACACAGGTAAGTGCCGGTTCTTTTCCCGCACCGCTGTAGTGGTCTGCCGGTAGGCGCATCACCACCGTCGTTAGGGTCGCTTGTTCCTCTTCCGAGGAGCCGAACTCCGACTCGGGGAGTGGCACTGCCGCAGGGGACCGACGGTGAGGTTCCGGGTTCTCACCACAGTTGTAGACCCCTCTCTCTTCAGGCTCCGTTCTGATCATTAGGAGCGATCCCCATTCTCCGGGATCAACTGGTTCGGTGCAGGCCGCACGCGGGGCTTCAGCCGTCAGCATGGCTGTGTCCGCCCCCGCCTTTACTACCAGGGAGCCTCCTGGCAATAAATAGGGATATACCCCAATGTCCATCTCGCTCTTTGTTGTGCTGGTTACGGGAGACACTTTGCACAATGGTCTCTCCTGTTCACCAGCTCGCAACTGTGGGACAGGAAGCTCACACCCAGCTCCTCCCTCAGACAACTCGTGTCTTGGCTGGCAGAGATAGAGACCCCTCCCCCTGGTGAATATTTGGGGAGGGTCCCACAAGTTAATTGGATGTCTTTTAATTGAGGCCGCACCTCTTTCAGTCCTGGAGGGCGTGGCTTCAGGTTTCGCGCCATACCTCCCCGCAGGGTGGAATTTTTCTTTTGGCGCCAATCCCGGACAACTTTCTGCAAGTTTTGCATTTGCAGCATTTTCTGCAACTGGCCCACGCGGTCTCCCCGGGTAGCGGGAACCGCCATTTTGGATCGCTCTGCAATCCATATTCACAGCAGCTGCAACTTCATATTCCTCTATCTCATCCACTAGCCTCCCTAAGGACAGGGGATCACCCCGTATCCAGGAGCACAGCATCCTAGCCACGACAGGATGGTCAGGTGACGCTCCTCTCAGAATTCGATCACAAAAGTACACCTCCACCTCAGTGGCCTTAATACAATCCCCCTTTCGCATCTCCTGTAAGACGGCTCCAATCCGCAGGAGGAACCCAGGTAGATCCTCTCCGTCTTCCTGATAAAGACTGAAGTACCGCTTCATCAATTGTCCCATGTCCTCTTTACACGCACACACACCATGTGCGCTCTCTCCATTAGCCTCCGTCCGCCATTTTGGACTATCCGCACCACGCGGATCCTCCATTCCTTGCGCTGTCACGCTCTCGTACCAATTATCGTACATGGGGCTCCGTTCTGCGGGGCAGCCACCACACCAGTACAATAAAGATTGCTCAGATGCACCACCACATATGTACCTGATCTAGGCTGGACTCATGTTGCACTACCTCAGGCTAGGCTCACTCTCTTAGTGAAAAGAAAATAAAGTGCGCAGCTAACTAATTAAGTGACGTGATAATAAGTGTTAAGAACATAACCTTGAGCGGAGCGTCTGCAGCTGCGATGGAGGGGGGGCTCAGAAACCCCCTAGACTAACAGATAAAGACAAGAAAGACACAGCGCACAACGCTCATAGTGCATAAAACAATATAATAAAGGTACAATTAATTAGGGTAAGTAATGTGCGTACATCAATATAGATAAATAAATGCAGTTAGGGATAATGTTACCCAACGCCTCAGGAAACCGGAAGGAGTATCCTCTCAAGGGTTATGGCGCTGGTGTCTCGGATACAGGATCCTATTGGTAAGTAGGTAAGTAGATCGCCTCTAATAAGTTCTTTTTCCCCAAGAGCACGAGTCCAAAGCTGCTGCTGCCACTTGCAGTCCTTTGCCAGAGCACAGCTCCACACCGGCCGGGTCCTCTCACTCCCCTCTGTGCAGAAGCACTTCCGGGTCGATGACGTCACCACGGGGGGGGGGAGCGCTGGTAATCGCGCCGTTCACACTCGATCAGCTCAGATGGTGGGGTAATAAATTAGAGGTTGAGCTCTTGTCCAGTCATCCAACGCGTTTCGAAACGAAAACGTTTCTTCATCAACGTTTCGAAACGCGTTGGATGACTGGACAAGAGCTCAACCTCTAATTTATTACCCCACCATCTGAGCTGATCGAGTGTGAACGGCGCGATTACCAGCGCTCCCCCCCCGTGGTGACGTCATCGACCCGGAAGTGCTTCTGCACAGAGGGGAGTGAGAGGACCCGGCCGGTGTGGAGCTGTGCTCTGGCAAAGGACTGCAAGTGGCAGCAGCAGCTTTGGACTCGTGCTCTTGGGGAAAAAGAACTTATTAGAGGCGATCTACTTACCTACTTACCAATAGGATCCTGTATCCGAGACACCAGCGCCATAACCCTTGAGAGGATACTCCTTCCGGTTTCCTGAGGCGTTGGGTAACATTATCCCTAACTGCATTTATTTATCTATATTGATGTACGCACATTACTTACCCTAATTAATTGTACCTTTATTATATTGTTTTATGCACTATGAGCGTTGTGCGCTGTGTCTTTTTTGTCTCACTCTCTTAGTGTCTGCTGTTACTCCTTCCTCCCAGTCTGTGCTCCCTATGGTAAGTGTCTGGAATGGGCTAGAATACTCTGGCTCTGCCATGCAGTACTTGGGGCGTCTACCTCTCTTGGTCAGCCTAGCGCAGACCCTCTCCAGGATTCCTGACCACGTTAACAGGCTATCCCTTCTGGCGTCCTACCAACTAGCACTACCTCAAGGTGACTCGGTCAGCTATAGCCCAGCTCCAAACCCCTCACTCCTTTCAGGCCCCTAGGTCGTCCCTACGAACTGACAATACCCTGTCAGCCCCTGACCACCCCTAGGTCTGTCCCAACGCAGCACAGAGTGGCAGCAGACACTCTCCCTGTTTCCCAGTGTGCCTAGCTAGAGCCTGTCCTGTTGACAGATCTGCTCTCAGCAGCGCCTCCAAATGTAACGGTATTTCTGAACCGGCCTGACCCACCCAATCTCACATTGGCCCCTGTGGTCTAACCGGTCCCCATTACAGTGTGATAGTGTCTGGTGGTGCACCTGTTGGCAACAGGACTCCTGAGTCTCCCGCATGATGGTGTGTGGGGAGGACCCATCCAGACAAGCAGCTGAGGTAGTGTGCTGAGTCCTACCTAGTTCCAGTGCAGCGCCTCCACCTCATCAGGGTCCCTGCGTCCGCATGGGGATGGTCCTGTTGAGGAACTCCTCCGTGGTGCTCCTCTCTGTACATTCACTCCACACATGTACACGAGAGGGTTTGTGATTAAGAGCATCTTTATTGCTTGAGGTGGGCTAGCTGCCCTCCACAATGGGGTGTACTTAGCCCTCCATCTTCCAGCTGCTTCCCTCCGAAAGGTACGCCTTCCCTTAATAGGTGGGTTCCCTATCCCCGCAGGGATCTCGGCCCTGTGCCAGGTCCCTGGTCACAGTTCTCTCAGGCAGCTTGTCTCTGTCTGCTTGTGCTGCCAGACTCACAGCTCTGCATTCAGACTACTGCAACAATGTTGCAGACCTCCATCTGCCTGACTGAACACAGCAGCACAGCAACAGGAACTCCTAACTTTGGATCAGTGCTGTGCCTTATGTATACTCTGGATGCTGACACACCTCTGACATCACTAACCATGGAGTCAGAGCATGTGACCACTCCCATCCATACACAGGGCACCTCACCAGGGTGTGAGGGCAAACCTCCATAATTACTGCTGGCATGCCCACAACTTACCAGGCCTTACTGTCAGCAGGAGAGATGACTGCAGCCATTTTACATGACCGCTACACATATAGTAAATGAACAATAATGAGACAAACTTCAAGGATGGAATAGTAAACTGTAAATTTCAAGGCAATGGTGTGGCTCACAGTTTACCAATGTAACCCATAAATCTAAATAAATCTGTTGTGTGACCACAGACCTACATCCAATGTTTGTTTGTGGCTCTAATCAATATATTAACTATTATGCTACATCAAACTTCACAAAAAGTAACACTTTAAAAGAGCAATCCCATTTTGAAAACAATGCCAGCGCCTTAGTTAAAAGAATGAATCAAACTAGAAGTTAATATTTGGCAGCTTTCCTTTCTTAGGAAATGAATCGGAATTTTCAGTGTATAGATGGCTTCCTAAGGGTAGAAATGCTAGTCACCTAGAGTTAACACTTTACATATGTCTCTGCGTTTGTTCACATTTCATCCTTAGTCCGCGTTCATGGTGAGGACATTGCTGTGTGCGCATGCTTGCGTGCGTGTGCGTGCGCACTTTCGGGAATCTTACCTGATTTCCTACTGCAGTTCCTCAAGTGCCCGCTGTCCCTAGTGGCGCTGTAGAGCGTCGACGCTGCTACATTTTGGCCAGACAAGTACATTTGTGATTTCGGACTGCACGTGGGCTGGTTCAGCCAATGAGGGCGAACCAGCTTCGTGACACGTTCACCACGCCCCTGGCACACCTCCAATCACCTCCCCAATCTCCTGCAGCCTTGTACACACATCGCTGGGGCTGCAGGAGTGCACACAGTGGCGCGCGCGTTGGCGCCAGCATAAGCACGGCATTTGAGGGACTGCACTTTTAGGTTTCATCACAAGAGCCATTGGGAGGTCTTGTTATTGCTGTGACGTAATGGCCTACCTGCAGTGCAATTACATATATGTTCCTCACTTACAGGGATTTGGCTTTAACACATTTAACATTTTAACTTAACCTTTTAAAAAAATAAAATAATATAAAACCTCCATCTCAGAAAAAAAGCTATAACAAAAGTCAGATTTTATCTTGAATGCTAAAGGTCAGTGATATCACAAAGCTATAGGAAAGCAATTGTTGAGCACAGAATTCTGTATAGATGTGTGCTGTTAAATTACAATACTCAGGAGCTTGTTTGGAACTAGAGCCTTTCATTGGAAGTCAAGAGCATGGGAGCTAGAAACGGAAAGAAATGAAGATCAGAGGATGGATAAACGAAAAGCAACTGGAAAAACTAGAACTAGAAAATCCATTAAATGAGGTCAGCCACTATATTTCTAGATAAGATCTCTTTAAAATGTTTTTTTTTATTTAAATGATCTTCAAACTCTGTTCCCTTTTGCTGGCCTTTCTGGAACATGAGTTCAAATAGCATTGTACAAGCATGGGACATGTCTTTGAAACATATTTCTCAAATTAAAAGGTCAATTAGCGTTTTATGAGCATGGAACATTTCCTTGAGACGTGTTTCTATAATTGAAAAGTCAATACACATGTAAATGTCTAATATTGCAGCTCTGGATGGCACAGCAATAAAAATGATGCATGTCTATAATTCAAAACACGTCATGTAGTCAACATCTTAGTTCCTCTGCATATTTGAAATTGCAATATGGCCGAGACTGTCATTTAATGTGGGTCTGATTATTTTTAGCTGGTAGAATGCAGATTTCTGAAAATAACAAAATTTACGGCAAGCGTTGTGATTTGGGGTAAATGATGACTGCTACTTAAAGCAGCAATCGCCTCTAATTAACTCTTACCCCTATTTCTTACCGAATGGGAACTCGGGAGATTTCTGAAATGTAACAAAGCTATTTTCTGCCCCATGGACCTCCTGGTTCCAGATATACTTACTGGTGAAATTACTGGAATGACTCCTTGTTTTTTTTTTTTTTTAAGGAGATGTAATTGGCTGTCCAATAGGAAGCAACAACCGATTATGTTGAGACTTCTTATTGGCTGGAGATATGGCAGCCATTTTGTTTCCCTTGAAGGGAGATGTAAAACAGGTAACTTTACCAATATGTATCTCGGGAATCAGGGGTCTGAAAATAGTGCGGTTCATTTCCACCATTTCTTTGTATCAGATGTAGCACCTTTTCCCCCATCCTAAGTGAGTCTTTTACCTATCTATAGATAAAATAATGTTATCAGTGGTTTTAATTTTCCTATGAAGGTTCCCACACACCAAGACGCCAAAAGATACTACTTTGCCACTGTATTGGATATGCGTTAAAATGTAGGAGTATGTGAGTACACACTCTATAGGATAATCAGAACTTGATTTACACACTTGGACATATTGCACTATTTTTGTGTTTTCTATTTTTTCTATATATTTGCGCTCCCCATGACTTGGACTACTTATGGCTAATAGCCCTTGTAACGTAGGACATTTAAACAGAGAAATACTGCCCGCCCTCCCCCACCCCTCTACATATTTAAATGTTTCAGGAAGCAGAGGATCCCCAGAGCTGAAATTATTGTAGTTCAGCTTCGGAGACCCCCTGATTCAACCCTGTACTTAAAATAAATATAAATAAACAAAGCAAAAATGCAACCTGGAGTGCTGCTTTAATGTCATTATCTTTTTTCATTTTCTGATCAACTATTGCCTATACAGTACTATGTTTTCTGTTTTCATTAATAATTAGTATTGTAGCATTTTTGGCATATTATCCTGGCATCACAACATGTTATTTTCTCGAGCTTTGTTGTTTGCTGCATGTCATTCATACTACAAAGCAAAGTAACTTTTCCAAGCAACACATATTGAAAAAAATAAATAAAACTTCAAACAATCATTTAATTATAGGGAGAAATTAAATCAGGGAAATACCACTTAATCCAGGGGCTCTGTCGGTTATATCCACAGACGTCAGGTAAAGCATTGACTAATTATGTACCGGTACGTATGGATGTATGTATAGGATTGAGGATAGGGTTCCTGAAAATGTCACATGATCCCCATTGATGAAAAATTACATCCAGCAAGTAGGATTAAAACCAAGTACTTTCAAAGAGGAATAATTGTAAAAAATGATACAGTACCTTCTCATTTGTCCTCAAATCTTTAAAGTTTAGTGAAAAGCATTGAAGCTCAAGTGATAGCATGTGTTAATAATGTCCAATCTTGTTGATTCCTTTGGCGGGTCTGTTCGTGTCAAGGCTAAGTGACATACATGTGTAGCCCTGTGTAATTTTGGGGTTACATGCCTTTCTCCTCCTGTGCAATAATCCCTGTTAAAAGGACAGGTTTGCCAGGAGTAATCATGGGGTTTGCCCTCACCTCCTGTGATGTATATTATTCAGTGAAGGAAGTGACATCAGACTCTGTGTCCACTAACAGTGACACAGGGGTGGTGCCTACTGAAGCTATATAATATGCAGCACTTCCTCAATTTAGTGTGTGTGCCTCACCATCTGAGTGAGGTGAGTCTATCCAGCAACCTGTCAGGGCTCTGGCAGTGTTTGTGTCCCTCCCTCTAGGGAGTGGTGTGGAAGACTATACCTCCTACTTCATTAGGGAGTAGGGGAAGAGTTAGACCTGCTTTCGGGGCCCTTGCCTGGGAGTGTAAGGTCAGGGACTTCCTTTGGGTTGGCAACCTAAGAATGAGTGGCTAGACGACCAAGCCACTATGATGGGTGGCTGTCCATGTCTGCTGTTAATAAAGGATGCCAAAGAAAGATATCGCTTCTGTCCTGTGTGTAGAGTCACTAAGGAAGAAGGTGCACATAGAGGTTCTCTTTCAGAGACTCCTCCCTGCAAAGCTGGGGATCTGAAAGAGATGGAGGTGCTGTACCATGAGTGAGTATAACTCAACATTACCTCACAAGCTAGTCCTGATGCTATTCCCCTTAATACCATCAAGCAGGAGACTCAGGAGTCCTGTAAGCCAGCAGGTGCACCACACTATAACCAGAGTAGTATTTCCCTAGAGGGGCCAATCTGCGATTGGGGGGGGGGGGAGGGGAACCCGTTACACATGTCTTTTAGGTTCACATCAGTTTTTAACCATCATTTATTCTAAAAAATTGTAAAATATAATATAACCAATTCTTTGAAATGTAAGAACAAGAGTTAACCTGCTAAAAATGTTAGTTGATACCCAAAACACAAGTTTGTCACAATATTTTAGGAAGTGGGGTACTTGCAGCATTGCACATGATGTGCGTTTATTTTTACCTTTGTCCCTTTTAGCTTCAAGCCTCATTAAGCATCTGTATTCAGAGTGCAATGATTGCCAGTCAGTCAGTAAACATATTCACACAGGTTTCAAAGTGGAAGAGTAGAATTTTTAAAGAAGCTTAAAGCAGAGGGTTTCCCCTGAGATAATTACCTCCTTAGGGGGTGCCAGCATCTCTTTGCAGAAAACTGCAATTTAAAACTCCCACGACACGTGGGCCAATGGAAAGCCACGCTGGATGATGTCACAGCTTCCTATTGGCCCGCAGGATGCGGGAGCTTAGAAAATCCGCCACAATGTGAAACGAGTGGCTTCCGGCACCCACTGTGGAGGTAATTATCTCCAGGGGGTCCCCAGAGCTGCAATGAATGTGGTTCAGCTCCAGAAACACACAGCTTCAATACTGTATTTAAAAAAAATGGCAATACATGACAACAAAAAACGTCATGGATTTCCACTTTAAGAAACATAATGATAAATGGATAAATTGGGATGACCAGTTTACAGTTGTCCTGTGAGGTATCATCATTGGAGGGCGTCATTTATTATTTAAATATCTTAGTCATCACGAGATTTTAGTCAAGAGCTGTTTCTCCATTTTTTTGTCCATTAAAAAATCTACACTATCGCGAATGATAATTTTCAAAAATGTAAGTTGGAAAACAAAAACTGGATATACATATCATGATATAGTATGAATCAGGCACTACTGCTTACATACAGTGGCGGCCGAGCTGAGTCTTCAGCGGCCGCCACCGCAATGTGGGTGCAATGTGCGGGCAGACAGCGGCTGGTTTTGTTTTTTTCCTGACGCGTTCCGCGCGTCACTGTGGCGCCGGTCACACGTGCCAGGGTTCCCCGGCATCCCCAAAGGCTGAAGGGGAAGCAGGGGTATGGGGAAGCTGCGCAAAGCTGCGCGAAGCAGAGAAGCAGCCAGGGCTAGCAGCCAGGGGGTTGGAAGGGGAGGGGAACAGCATCTTGATTTTGCACGCGGGGAGGGGAAGATGCGGCTGGCGCGCGGCCAAGTTTGGCGCCAGCCGAAAAAAGCCTCGGACAATTACGGGCAAATGTTAGACTCAAGTTGGCCGCAGCAGTACACAATGGCTTTAAGTAGAGCGTTACTCAATAATACTAGATTTACTTATTTGACTTCTAGTTACTTTTTTCTTTTTATTCCCAGAAAAGCCAGATTGTCACTAATTTGGGCCCTTGTAAATTTTAACATTGACAGCTATTTAATATTATTCTTTACAAGTGTAATGGGTATTCCCCCACCCCCAATCGCAGATAGAGTGAATGTGAGGGGGTACCTAAATGTTACCAGGTGTGGTGCGTTATACCTGTCCGGCTCACAGGAGTCCTGAGCCTCCGCTAGTGAGAGCCTGGGGTGAATCTCTGGAACGTTCTCGTCGGTCAGCGCCTCCACCTATGTAGGATTCTAAAGAAATGTAGAATGGGCCTAGCATAGGAACCCACCCAGAAACCACATTCACCAGGGTTATGGCTAAAAGGTTTACTGAACGAGCAAATAACACAATAACATCACATCACATCATATTGTATAGCAACACAACACAGATTATCATACTTTCACAGTGCAACATCATCAGTATGCACAACGATATATTTGCCACCCTCTGCCACTAGCTGGCAGCTATAATCTTGCCCCTAACTGGGCTATAACCTCCTTACACAGTATCCCCAAAGTCCTTGTACCCAAAGTCCCAAGAGTCCCACAACCCCACCCACGTGTGGAACAGCACTGCCAACTAAGATGAAGTGTATAGGTGGTGCACTTGGTGACTTGGATAATACCTGCCCAGTGCTCCTGCTACTGGGTATGCAGATGACCTTTGTTGGAATCCCTTGCTCCAGGAGATGATCCAAGATGCCTCCGCCTCAACGGTGGGTGGCTCCCGCATGGAGTGATCCACCTTTATAATGTCTCTTATCTCTGCTACCACAGGGGATGTTATACCTTCACTGCAATTGCCAGGATAGTCACGGTTCCTGGGAGTACCCTCACTTATCTAGGTTCTGAAGGACCCTGTCCCTAGTCTAAGGGGAGTCCCCGTAGTAACCACAAGCTGAGGTGAGTAGGGCCTAGCTGGGGGCTAAGGGGAGACTTCTGGCCTAGTGCAGGAGGCTACTTTCCTCCCTGCACAAACACACCCTCCCTTCTCTGTGTCCCAGCTCCTAACTGACAATCCCTGTCTTCACACAACATTGTTGCAACTTTGCAGCATGAGAATCTGTCAGCCTTATTGACTGTCTGGCTGCCTGTGACCAGGGTGAAAGTGCAGTCCCCAGAGGCTGCTGGGAATTGTAGTCCTTGGTGGCTCATTTTAACATTGGAGCCTCGTTCGCACTGTGTAATGGCCGCCGCCGCTGCTAACTGCGCATATGCGAACTGGGGGATGTCTCTGACTATGGAGCATCTCTTCTCACTCCCTGTTATGCTGCCATATCGCTTCTGGGGCTATACTGCGCGTGCGCGAGCTTCCACGCATGTGCGAACGCACACAAGATGGCGGCGCCCTGTAGCTGATGTTGCCGGGAGCCTCCGGTGACGCGATCACCCCTGCAACTGCCCTCACGCTGTCGCAGGTGAGAGAGAGAGAACCGAATGTCTGGGGAGCCAGAGGGGACCTGGCTACACAAGCATGTGACCTTAGTACACAACCATTTAAAGTTATACAAAATATAAATATAGTTGTAAGTGTAAATGAAACCTCCTTTTATGCTTCATAATTCATGCATCCGTAAACGGTGCAACCTTGGCTGACCCAACATCTCTGGTATCAAAAAAATTACAGGCACAAAGAAAACATTTGCTTCAGCACAAATTACAAAAGGCTAAATGGATACTGCTTGTTGTAACCATCAACACAACGCTCATAAACTGTAACTCAAGATAAAAAGCACCATCAGATATTGATAACTGATGTTTCCTAGGATGAGACAGATGAGACTGAAAACTATATTCCTAGAGCCACTTGTGAAAGCTTACAAACAGCCCCCCGACCTCTTCAACATGCTTATTAGAAGCAGATTGACCTCTTATCGGAAAACAGAAACAGAGGGAACACAGCCCATTAAAAGAAATGTAAACCATGCAACCATATACTGTACAGTATGCACAGAAACCACCATATCCACCACTCAGAAGAATAAGATCAATATACAAGGATCATGAAACTGCAATTCCAGCAATGTGGTTCATCTTATGTTTTATTTTGCATACTTTATTTAGCATACTTTATTTAGCATACTTTATGCTAATCCTCTCACCACTCCACTGTCCATGACTTAGGACAGTAGATACATCACAGTACAACTGTAAAGGGGTCATCCCAACTTACCATTATGTTTACTAACGTAATATGATTGCCTTTAAAAGGGCAGCACACTATTTTATAGATATATAGTACAAATGCAGAAGGAACGTTGCAGACGTGGGTAGAATCTTCTCCATTCAGATTATTAATGCTTGAAAAGTAGGAAACGGGGAGACACCCACTCAACCTCTATGTGATGTAGGAAGGGGTGCACTCGGGGAATATATGAACTTTAAATTGTTATATTGTAACCTATATCCATTATACACTTACATTTCCCACAGGGTATTGATCCCTTAATGTTCAGGATATTATTTCACTACATCTACAGCCTATCCACAGGTATCTCACCAGTTTGGCAATCCACTAACTACCTTCTCTAAACCAGGATTGATTAGCGAGTACACATAATTGAGGGCTTCTCTTTAGCCTACTCCCCATCTCTGGAGAGATTTTCTGGCTGAGAACCCTGCTTTACAGATTATTAATGCTGTCACAGTGATGAATGCTGTGCCACTCCTCTCCTTACACTGAGAACTAATGATTATCACTCTGATTAGGCAACTGATGGAGTGAGGCGAAGATAGGATACACACCAGCAACATCTCCACTTACTCTGAACTGGGAAGAGAAGGAGAGCGCGCTGCAGGAGTGGCCAGTGGTTGGGGGGCTGCAGGTAAAGCCCCCAAGTGCCACATATAGTAATCAGACCATCTGTTGCAAACAAATGCTATAGGAGATATATACTTGCTCTCCAGTGCTCTAGAAGACGAAACCTATGAAGTTCATCTATGAAGAACCCTAATATTTGCCTGCTAAAAAGTATAACAGCCTACAGCAAATTTACTGCACATTGTAAAAAATAAAAGATATTGCGAGAAAAATTGATATAGGGAGAGGAAGCCAGAGGCTCTTATTCAATATGCTGTAACTATTAAAGAAAAAGAGAAACCACCCGCTCTACCAAAGAAAAAGTGTTTGACTTAAGGGGTGCACTGGGGCTGATTAGCACAATTATAGAGCAAAAAAGTGTGGGGGTTACTGCATCAGACACAGTGATTCCCCTAGAACCCCTTTTAAACTTGTTGCACTCTCCTTGGTCAATAAAGATCAAACTGACATTAAGAGAATGTAGCTAGTTTGCAGTTTTAGCAAAAAAAAACCTGAAGAGAAACCCTTATAATTGATAGTTGTGAAATTAATTATTTAAATATCTTATGCAAGAAACACTTTGTTTAAAGATCACATATACATATATCATATATAGAGAGGGATCTTTAAAAAAGTGTTTCTTACATAAGATACATTTGTATCAGGTATTTGTGTAGAATGTAAATCACAATAACCTGCAAATAATGCACTGATACAGATACATGGAGATCATTACTCCTTAAAAGAAGCTAACTTTATTAACTGAAGGTCATTGGACTCTTACAGTAGAGGCAACACTTATTCTAACAAAAACCAGTGGCAATTCCCCAAAAGACCCAGGTACACCAAGGTACATTCTGAATACATGCCTTAAACTTTCCTTAAACTAGCCCCAGCATGTCTGCATTGATTAATGGCCTATCAGATTAACAGCGGGGGTCCCTGGCAGTCCCATTCAAACTGAATTGGACTGCAAGGGATCCCTGCTGTGTTAATCCTATGGGTCGTTAGTCAATGCAGAAATGCTTTAAACGTGCCTCAAACTAGCCCAGAACATACCCAGCACATACCCTGAATGTAACCCGGCTAGTTTAAAGCAAATGTTAGAATAAGCGTTGCCTCTACTGTATATACAATAGTAGTGAAACCACAAACTTATATTTGTTTTTTTATGTATGTACAGTGTGTGTGTTATGTATGTGTAGACATACCCCGTTCTTTTTTAACGTTTATATTCAAAATAAAAGTTTTTTAAATAACTAAATTCACAACTATCAATTATATGTATTTCTCTTTAGTTTTTTTGTGCTAAAACAGAAAACTAGCTAGATTGTCTTAATGTCAGTTTGATCTTTATTGATCAAGGAGAGTGCACCAAGTTTAAAAGGGGTTCTAGGGGAATCACTGCATCTGATGCAGTGACCCCCACTTTTTTGTTCTAGCAATATGTTGTAAAGCTGATTTTCTGGGCTGGAGAGGCTTTAAGTCCCCTTCATTTGAATGGAGCTGAACTCTTCTACAACATTGGGAAGAGACTTCAGATCATAGTATATAGGGGATAGAAAGAGAGATTACATTTATTCAATATGCAGTAAAGATACTTTAACATATCAGGTAAGCTCTCAGCTCAGCATTAAAATGAGCTTCCCTGATATGGAGAAGCATGATGGCAGCACATTCAATATAGGGCCAGAGAAAGAAAGATCGGTGCAGGGAGAGGGAGTGGCTCAGTGAGTAAAGACACTGACTGGCACTGAGAGTTTGAAGCAGGTGAGCCTGGTTCCTGGTTCAATTCCCAGTGTTGGCTACTTGTGATCTTGGGCAAGTCACTTTATCTCCCTGTGCCTCAGGCACACAAAAAACCCCCATATATTGTAAGCTCCACGGGACAGGGACCTGTGCCTGCAAAATGTCTCTGTAAAGCACTATGTATAACTAGCAGCACTATACAGAAAACATGATATTATTATAGTTTTAAAGTCCTTCAAGCATTCTTGCAAACAAATATTTCCACATCTTAGAGCTAATTATTTGTTTTGGTTACACATGCTCTATAAACCAAATATTAAATCTGTTACCATAAACATCAAGTCACATATTATGTTTTCTTAAATGCTGAGTGTACAGAAATAAATATATTAATACTTAAGCTTAGACTTGTTTGTGCAGCTGTTGCACAAAATTGATTCACTCTGAAACTGAATGCATCTGGATTAGATAATTAGAAGGGTTAGTTATACCATTGTCTTTTAACTCCTTCAACAATGGATCACTTACTGTACATAGTTATAATATTGTCCCAGATTGTTGAACCACATATTAAAATATTTATATTTTACTGCCATATTTTAATGATGTATCTTGTCTTATAAAGCACTGAATTCTAAGCAGAGCTGTGTAAAAGATATTTCAAGCACTAGAATAAGACGTTCACTTGCTTGAATGGCAGTGTTTTTGTTTGACTGTTCTGCTCTTTCTCCCCGTGTTTCAAAGCTGTTTTGCTCTGAGTTTTGCACTATTTATTGCCTGCTTGATGGATAAATATTTTTTTGAACTCCTAAAAAATGCCCTAACCTGGATGTGCACTAGCAGACAATTAAATATTCCTACAACATAAAGATATAGGGCAATATTTACTTGGCATCTTGCGTCCCATGCACTGGAAGGATTTAAAAATAGCGGTAATTTTTTTATGTGAGTGTAGAGGGAGAGAGGGGGTGGCCCGGTATTAAAGGGGTTACACCCCATTTGGCCATCCCCTGACCTCACCAGGGAGACAAGGGGTTAACTGGGCTGAGGTCCAGAAATGTGATTTAACCCCTGTTATGACCTGTAAATGTGTATTCCCCTGTTCCCCTGTTTTATTATAACATCTGGTTTAATCAGTGTCTGCATCACACACACACTAGGATCCATCCGGGAGCACAAGGGTTAATAGTTGTTTAGTGATTATAGCCCTTTGTGTAATTTTCCCGCCTTTTCAGGCACCATTTTGCAGGCTCCCATAGGCCGCCATTGAGGCTCTTTGTGTTTCAATGGCGAATCTTGCTGTTGAGTCCTGTTTCCTGAGAAGACCAGCAGATGGCGTCCGAGAGGAAGAGCGGCGGTTTCCCATTGTAAGTCAATGGGCCCATTGACTTCGATGGAGAATCCTCGAAAGACCTTTCCAGGAACGAGTTGGCTGCCGTCCATATCGCTTAACCGCAAAGCGGATACATTTTCAATAGGAGAGCTTTGATCACTTAACAAGTCAAGTTCAACGACAAGTGGCGTGGGAATAAACAGTTCTAGAGCACCTAGAAATAAAATTCTTTCTGCCCCTAGTTCCTAGACCTCCCCCCACTCGACCACAACCGGGTCCCCGTATCCTGGACCCCCGATAAGAGTTGAACTGAGAAGAGCGGGTCGCGCCATAGGTTCCAATGGCGGCGGCGGCAGAAACGGCTCAGGAAAACGGCTAAGTGTGAAAAGCTGAAATTTGGTAATCCACAGCTCCGGTTCCGGATGGCCCAGAGGATCAGAGTTTGGGGTATCTGTAGTCACTGCTCCGGCATCACTGCAGAACCATCCTTGACCCTCTTGGACCAATGCGACGGAGTATGGGCCCCCTTGAAAGTTCGGGATTTTTCCCATAGACTCCAATGGCGGCCAAACCCCATTGACCGGCTACGGCGGTTTGCCATTGAAAATCTATGGCGGCGGAACCCGTTGTTTTCAATGGGGATTTAGTGAAAAAACGTGATTTAATTTACAGCGGAGATTTTTGTATTAAAATGTAAAACGGTTTTAAGTGTATGTGTGTATCTCTGGTTCCGAAGGACATAGCAAGTTGCAAATCGGACCATAGGGTGTCCCAGTTCCGGCATTGAGAACTGGGAAGTTTGGACCTGCTGGACCTAACGGAACCGGATATTTTAATATGTTTATGTTTTATCTTTCATACTGTGTTTCAATGTATAGGTAAAACCCAGAGGAAATTCCTTTGCATACCAGGGCAGCATATGGCCAGAAAGGCGACCCAATGTCTAGGACTTAAGTATGTTTCAAAGGATTTTGTCACCTCCACTGTTTGCATGAGGGCGAAGATTACTCAAACCAGAGCAGTCTTCAAGTGTTCCATTTCACACCTCACAACAAAGCATATCCTGCCAGGAATCCAATCTGGTAGACTAGCTGGCATTCCTGATGCAGAGGAGGGGTTACAGAAATGAGACCCCAGAGCTCTACTGCGCATGTACCAGCTAGCAGGGGGGCATGTGTCAAATTGTGTTCCCACGTTAATGAGTGGCTAGAGTTAATTGAAAACCAATCCACTGTACCCAATGTTAAGGATAGGGCACAAAAGGGTTATAAACTGCTGTTCACCCTTTATCCTTGGTCTTCTGATATCATCTGATTGTTACCTGATTGCGAGAGAATTGCTATGCTTCATAATTCTCATTCCCCAACCCCAAAGTAAGTGTACTTCTTGTCTGTTACTGTATTATTCGTGTGTTCACCTATCCAAAGGAATAAATATACTTTATTATATCTCAGCCTCGTTCAGTTCAACCCAGTGATTTGTGTAACCTTAATACCTGTGACAGGCTATCGTCACAGTGAGTAAAACATGATTAACACCACATCATATTATTTAGTGAATATGGTGTTCTTTATTGTGTTAGCTTAGGTTAATTTAACCCTAAATATGCTAGTAATACCCTCCAGTGATCTTGACTTGGCTTAGATATTTGTCATTTTGATGTATTCAAAGACTTCGGTTTCACGCTTTCAAAAAAGATCTACAGTATTTTTCTGAAATATAAATGTTTCTATTGATACTTTTGCTGGCGGAAATATGTAATCTATAGAAATAAGTACAGAGGCAACTGCACATCAAAACACATTCTACAAAAAGTTTATTCCATTATTAAAATTGCCAACGTTTCGACTCGCACAGCAGCGGTACCGTATTTTTTAGGGCTACAATACCTCCTGGAATACCAGGGTCATGATATGTTCACCCGTTGGTCCGATATAGCAAAAGGGAACTGATGACACTGGCAGAGGTATCAGCCACCATCTTTGGAATTGATTGCCCATATAAAAATACACGATATAAAAAAGAAACATTCTGTGAAGCAGATAAACGTGCGTCACTGTCACAGGGATAGCGTCGCAGTGGAGAGCAAGAAGCTATTTCTTAATCTGCAGTCTTTCAATGCTTTTTCACCAAACTGATAATTACAGAGTGCAAAACACAGGAAAGAACAAATTGTAAAATATTTGTTCACATGATATTTGTATAACTACAACCGCTAAAGCCATTAGGAAGCACCAAGGGACCACATAGTGATAATTGTCATTTTATGGTTTACATCCTTGTGTTTTCAAAAGCTATATATTAAATATGTTTCCTTTTAACTAATGTGGTTGAGTTCCAAGAACTTGCCTCATGGGGCATTTCTCTAGGTTGGTTGGTCATTGAAATGTAAGTTCTGAGAAGGAACTAGAACAAAACAACTTATTGGTACACCTGATCAAATATTTTAGTCCATTATATAGGCAAAATGATGTACATTTTGATTTAAAATGTTAACAGATAACTAATGACGCTAATATTTTGTCTGTAGATTGCACTTTATCAATTCTGTATATCATTCCTTTGTCATACATGTATATAATTCACGTGATGCATATAATTCAGTGCGAAAGGTTTGTTCGGGGACAGTTACTTTGAAATCTGATAAGTTGTTTGCAACTTGCCGAGTCTCACAAGTCTTTAAATCTCTAGAGGACTTTTTTTTTTTACATTTTTCTATGAATTTGACTTAATTTCAATGAGGCATGATATGAGGCTGAGATATTATTGAAATTGGCAATGATCTATCAGCAGGTATTTGTGTAACAATAATGTATGCATTGTTTACATTTTGATAATGGGCCTAGGCAAAGATAATGTTATTGTTACATTAATAAATAACCACATATTAATTAATTTTAAGTTCACTTGGATAATAAAACTAATATTTAACTGAGGAATTACAGATCAAAGTCCTAAGAAGATCTATTTTCACGTGTGTGTCTTCTGTTAACTAAGAAGTAACCCTATTTAATATAGTCCTGGTTCCACCCATAACTTTGATCATCATATAATCTTTGATATATTTTAGCAGATGAAACCCAGATGAAGAAAATAGACTTTATAGATGTTGCCAAGTTTACTATTCTACATAGTCATTCATTGATTTGGCATTAATCTGTGCTTTGTTAGTTTTGTCCGGAAAACCGAGGGGGACAACTTTCTTCTGACCTAATAAATTCCTTATGGACTTAGCTGTTCCTTAAAACAAGTGTCATTATAAATGTTCAAACTGGAACTAACCTGTATACTATTAAAGATTAATCAGCGATCCAAGGCAAATTGACAGTTTTGGATTGATGTCAGCCCTTGCAATGAATTAAACTGTGGCATGCCTTTAAATAGTATGACCTGTGATATCGTTGCAGGACAAATATTAAAGTGAAGAACTAATTAACTTGTATTTCTAAACATGCTCATATCAATGCATGATAAGAAAATTTCAGGAAATTCAATTGGATCCCTTCCAAATCAATGTTTTCAACTATACCATGCATGCGTGTAACACATTTAATGCGTGTGTATCTGCATAAATGCATGTTTCAAATAATACAAATAATGATGTGTCTTACAAATCAACATGATTTTGGTGTGTTTCCAAAAGGAAATAATCTCACTTACATGGATGCTAGAACATGAAAAGTACTGTAGGTGCAATCCTTCCCAATTCAGTTTTGAACTAGGCACATCATGTAAAGGAGTAGACTATTACAACCCTATTACCCCCCTCCCAAAAAAACTCAAAATCAAGGAAACTCTGTGGATGCTGTTTGATAGTCTCTTGTTTTTCTCATTATTAACGCTGCAGACCAAGCAATATCCTAAATGTTTTTTTTTTTTATAAATCAGTTCTGTACTATGAGAAAATAATTGTAGCATTTTTTTTAAAAACAACTCTGATATTACATTTTTAGTGTATTATAATATAACAAGCATTTTTTATTTCTATAGCAACCATTTACAAAGTCACATCTCCATCCTCTTCTGAAACAGGCTCTGGCACACCCCTTTTGAGCCCTGCCCTCTCTCTAGCAGTGCACCAATTGCATCTAGTGATTGCCTGGTCACATGATCTCCCCAACAGAACGTTGCATCTTTGGTCCTATTGTGCTGCACTGACAGCCATTTAGTGAACCCCCAAGCCAAATCTTCGCCGATCGATCGCAGGAGAACGGATCGATCGACAACTTACCTAATTACATATCATTGTCTGGATTGAATTGATGCACATATTAAAGGGATTTTTTTTAAAAACAAAACAGCAGCTTGGACAGTTGATTTAAAGGATCAACTCAAGCAATATCCTACATGTGTTTTTTTTTAAATATATATAAATCAGTTCTGTAGTATTAGATAATACTTACTACCTTTTTTTTAATTTAAAAATGTAACTTTTAATGTCGTTTTTAATTAATTTTAATGTACTGATCATCCTCTGATTTCTAAAGCAGGCTTTAGCCCACCTCCCCAGCAGTGTGATATCTTTGTTACACTCCTATTTGTAATGATGTGTTGCCAATATTCCCCGCAGTTGGAGCTGCAAACTGTAACAATAGATAATGTTACCGTAGTAATATAAGAATACATTGTAGCTGCTGAGTTATGCTGACTGAAGGATTGATTTGAAACTGACAGGCAGCCATTTATTGAACCCTGGGAAACAGGATTTTGATGATCGATCACGGGAGAACCAGTCGATCGACAGCAAAGGGAATTAGTTTTTAATAAAGGTAATCAAATGCTGCATATATTAAGATATAAAAACTATATATATAAGCTGCTTGGACTGCCTCATAGGTTCTCCCTCCCAAGTGATGGCAGGGCCGTCATCCAACTAGAATAAAACATTCATATGATTCTAATTGCCGTGTTGATCTCCTATATACATCATGTATTTTCAGAGGAACGTTCTTCCTGTTATCAAGATCCAATAAAGGTTAGGAAATTAATGCAGGAAATTGGGGTGATGCTTTTTAAAAAAAATATATAGAAATCATGTAAAACCAAAAAAGAAGGTAATTGCACCTTGTATGTATGTATGTTTGTATGTCTTTATTTACATAGCGCCATTAATGTACATAGCGCTTTACAGCAGTAATACATGTGACAATCATATAAATAACAAATACAAATAACACATAATAGGAAGAAGTGCTTCAGACATAACAGTAACTTTTAGGAAAAGGAGTCCCTGCTCCAAAGAGCTTACAATCAAATTGGTAAGTAGGATGAATGTACAAAGACAGTAGGAGGGTGTTCTGGTAAGTGCGACTGCAAGGGGCCAAGGTTTATGTATGAGGTATTAATTATCAGCCATGGAGCTACTCATATGCTTCCTTAAGCACGTGTGTTTTAAGGTGGTTCTTAAAGGTGGATAAAGTGGGTGCTACTCGGATATTGAAGGGATGGCATTCCAGAGGTGTGGGGCAGTCAGCGAGAAAGGTTTAAGATGGAGAGGGCGTTGGATACAGAAGGGGTAGAGAGAAGACATCCTTGAGCAGAATGCAAGAGTCGGGATGGTGTATAATGAGAAATTAGGCCTGAGATGTAAGTAGGGGCAGAAGAGTGTAAAGCTTTAAAAGTTAGTAGGAGAGTTGAGTGTGTGATTCAGGATTTGATAGGAAACCAGGAGAGTGATTTCAGCAGGGGAGACGCTGAGACTGATTTAGGAAAGAGTAGAGTGATTCTGGCAGCAGCATTCATAATAGATTGTAGGGGAGACAGGTGAGAGGTACGAAGCCCGGACAGCAGGAGGTTACAGTAATCGAGACGGGAGAGAATGAGGGCCTGTGTCACAGTTTTAGCAACAGAGAAAAGGGCGTATCGTGGTAATATTGAAGAGGAAAAAACGGTTTTAGCTACCTTTTGAATGTGTGAGGAGAATGTGAGAGACGAGTTGAGTGTAACGCCTTGGCAGAGTGCTTCTGCTACTGGGTGAATGATTGTACTTCCAACAGTAATGTGAAAGGAGGTACAGTAGTAGGGCCAGGTTTGGGAGTAAGTATGAGGAGCTCTGTTTTTGTAATATTAAGTTTAAGTCGGCGAAGGGCCATCCAGGATGATATAGCAGAAAGACATTCAGAAACTTTAGTCTGTGCTTATAATATGTCTCCATTTATCATTTTAAATTCTCTTCATATGGAATACATATTTGAAAAAGAGATGTACGCCTATTTGCATCTTTCCAAAATGCGTATTTCCATGAAATGGGGTACCAGTCAATTTTTTTAATCAAATGTTTTGTATCAGTAGTAATAGCAAGATAATTACTTTATAGCACACCTCTTGACACATTTTTGCATTTGTTCTTCTCTTAATCTGTACATATATTCCGTAGGAAGGGACAACCATACCAGAGACAATGACCTGTTTAGTCTGACACAGGTAGCTTCATCCATTCTTTCATGGCTGTGTAGGTTATGCCTGTTAAGCATCAATAATAAAAGACAAGTAGAATATTATACTTGATTAACACATCTAAAAACACATGATAATTAGTTTCATTAATGTTTAAAGTACGTTATTTAAAGGAGCTGAAGAATGAATTATCATTTGATGAGAGCTCAAAGTTTCCCAGGCTCCTCATCACTGACGTGATAGTTAGATCATTGTGCGACTTCAGGATACTGCAACCTTTGTTTCTAAAGATTTTCTGATCTAGATGCTTCACATATTTGTTGGAAAAAATTGATTTCAATCAAAATTAAGTAATATTTTTTTATTGAAAATAAAATGATCATAGTATTCTGATTACCAAAGATGGAAAAATCCCGACGCCTGGTCGCTCGGGCGCCTAAAATGTCCCCCTTGGTGCCTCTGTTGTGCTCAGTGGTGACTGGCCTGATTGACATGTCAAGTCACCACTGTGCAGCTCAGTTAGGAGAGCGGGGGGATCAGAGATTGAGAGGTGTGTGTGGACTGGGGGAGGGGGCTAATTGGAAGGGGTGGATCTAATTGGAGCAGAGAGCAGAGCTGTGAGAGTGTCAGTGTATGTGAGAGTGTGTCAGTTCCTCTGTCTGTGCCTGGTTCTGTTTGCGTATATAACTGTGTATCTCAGTGGAAGGAGTGGCGGCTGGGGGCAGAGATAGTCAGAGGAGCGGAGCTGACTAGAGCTTAGAGGGGTGATGGGAGTGCCAGTGTGTGTCTGTGTGAGAAGTGTCAGTGAGTGTGTGTTTGTGAGAGAGTGCTAGTGTGCTTGTATCTATCTGTGAGAGAGTGATTGTGTGCTTGTATCTGTCTGTGTGAGAGAGTGCTACTGAGTGTGTCAGTGTGTCACTGACATACACACATAGTGACACAAAGCTGATGACAGGTGGGGAGGGGTTAGCCGGAACGCTACTCTCCCACACGCCTAACAAAATGTTGGCTCCTAAAAATTCTGTCTGGCTCCTAAGTATTTTATATTTTGGGCCACCCCTGTCTTACTTTTACACACCAGCCTGCTATGATATGTAGGCTGTCTTCACGGTTCTTGAGTAAGCTGCCAAAATCCAGATCATGAGTACAGTTACTCAGCAATACATATATTTGTATGTACGTATTTATATTTTTATTTATATAACACTACCAATGTACGCAGTGGTTTACATAATTAGCAAGACAGATAATAATATAGAAAGTTTCACAAGTGCATTAAAGAGGAATTTAACAGGGGAAATTAGGGAGTCCCTGCCTTGCAGAGCTTACCATCTATATAGAACATATTTGAGGGCACAAATATGTGCATCAGAAGTCAGGAGTGTGAGGAGTAGCCACAGCCCAAAATTAACCAAATATTTTGCTGACAAGGAGAGATTTCAGGGGATTTAAAGATGGACATCCATGTGGATTGGCAAATACTTGGAGGAGGGCGTTCCACAGGTAGGAAGCCATAAGTAAGAAATAATTCAGATGTGATTGTGCTGCAGGGACATATGAGTAGAGAGGAAGGGTATGGCAAGATGTTAAAGCTGAGATATGAGACATTATTAGAATGGCATAAGAATGTAGAGCAGAGTAGGATAATTCTATAGTTAATAGAATGTTTGACGGGGAGCCATTGAACTGATTTCAGGAGGATAGAAGTAGAGACAGACCAATGAGAGAATGAGATAACTCTAGCAGTGGTATTTTGAGTAGACTGCAGAGTATTTTGAGTTGGGAGCCAGGAAGGCCAGAGAAGACAAGGTAGCAAATGCAATACTAAAGTTGAGAGATAATTACTCTGAGGGCATGCATGAAATGTTTTAGAGCGACAGAGGAAAGGACGAATTCTGACAGTGTTGCAGAAAAAAATTAACAATCGATTTAGCATGAATTTGAGAGAAGAAAGAAAAGGTGGAGTCAAATATTACAACTATGCAGCATACTTGGAGATTAGTATTGTTATTGACTAGGATAGAAAACTGAGCAACTGGGCCTGATGTAGGTGGGACTATATTGACCTCGATTTTAGACATGTTATATTTCAGGCGATTGAGGGCCATCCAGCATGAAATATCAGTGAGACAGTGACTTTTGGCTGGATGTTAGGAGTAAGCATAGGGATAGAATAATAGTCATCTGCATAGAGGTGATATCTGATATCAATGGGATTGCCACATTAGTGTATATAAAGAGAAAAGAAGTGGTCCCAGGACAGAGCCCTTTGACACACCAATAGACAGGTCAACAGGAATAGAAGAAGAGCTAGCAGTAGATACCCTGAAGGAGTGGGTTTGAACTATAAGATATGTGCAGAAGTAGAGGGTGGTCGACAGTGTCAAGAGCAGCAGAGAGGTCAAGTAAAATTAGAAGGGAGAAGAGCCTTTAAAATTATTGCACTGTGGAGATCATTAGCTACTTTGGCGAGGGCAGTTTCAGTGAAAAGAGTGGTTCGAAAGCCAGATTGCAATGGGTCTAAGAGAATATGCAGACCATGTCTTGAACATACACAATGATAGAAGCCTAGGTCATGCCCTATCTTCCTCTATGCCCATGCCATACTTTTAGACCTAACCATACACCACAACATTTTCCACCATCACTCCATGGGGACTATTTATAAAACTTGTGTCAAACGAGGAGAGATTCACATTAAACTTTACTTCGGCTGCATCAAGTGCTAGAACATTGGATCCAGATCAGTTTGCTGTGAGATTGATGCCAACTGAAACATGACATAGACTTTTGTCATAGGAAAGAGAATAAAGTGACCAGCCCGCACATTTCATTATGCATAACAAACTAGTGAGTTCATTTGCAATCAAATTGACAATAAGTATTATTGGACTAGATATAAAGATTTAAAATGACATTTTCTGAGTGCTGTGTGCTTATTATTAAAATGGATGTCTAATGAGTTAAATAGTGTTCTCATCTATTTAAGAGGAATCACTGACATCATTGAATCTACACAGACTACAAACTCAAATATGTTATTTCACAAGAGAACAACTGCATTACTGTTCTCGTTGCCCTGTAGTTGGCTGCAGATCATGCAAGCAAACATTAATATGCTCAACTAGCTGACGATTGTTGGAAATATAGCAGCTATGTGTTTTTTTTTTAACACAATTAAGAATTATTTGTGATGCCTTGTACATAAATGTGTTTTAAATATGTCTTAATAAATATTTATGCTTTACTAATTGGAAATAGCCAGTCCGTAGTTAGTAAATATACCACTTACATTTCTGTGAACCGTATTGCACCTCTAAAATCTGGGGTAAACCAGAGCCAATTTTTTTCACTTACTCTGCACTCCCGTTGTGGAATGATTTACAAGTGTAAAAAAACAGGAAAATACTAAGCTCTACCAGAAAAATCTTTAATAATCTAATGATTGTAGTACATGGAAAGCCATGTGAGAACCTGGCGATTCATATTTGTGTATACAAATAGTACAAAAAAAGAGAGAAAGGTATTACTTTAACAAAGGGGTGCACTCCTTACAAGGCAGTGAAAAAGAAATCACCGTTGCTGTACATATACATTTGGTAAATTAATACATAACATCTATTATAGAGACAAAGTTGATGATGTATTTATTGAGAATTAAAACGTAACTTTTAATTGTTGTTAGATAAAATAAAGCTTAGTCCAAAGCCAAACTAATATGTTTTAAAAGGACCTATATCCACCTTTAAACACAGAAAGATAGTTTAAAAAGGTGTATCCAGAGAGAGTAACGAATTCTTTGTCCAAAGAAAAACCTTTTTGTTAGCGAAAATACTAATAGCAGATTTATCATATAAGTGGCCAATCTAGGTGTGTAATTAAAAAAACTGTGTGGTGCTCAAAAAACAACAATTGTCAGACACATAAACAATAAACCTGATAATGCCAGCATGTAGTACCACTAAGGTATCTGTTGATTGAAATATAGAATCAGATATTGTAACCCACAGGTGCTTATTGGAAAAATCCCACAGTGCACTATAGTAGAGATTTAAATACACCATAGTGTCCAGGAATATCAGTGTCAAACATTAAAAAGGTCATACCTTGCTTGAATCATCTGGGAAACTTGCAATGTTCTGTGATAACAGTGAAGGAAGCAAAAAAGTGTAGTGTCCAAGTTGATTTTTCACGTGTCCTTGGGTAGTCCATGTGCAGTCCGCTTGGAAGTTTGAGCTAGGTACAGATGAGAAATAAAGCAGATCACAACCCATATATTGGCTTGGAAAAAATAGAGAGATGCGTTCCCATAGGTATAAAAGGTGATACTAGTATATGACAAAGGCAGGTAGCCCAAACAATCCAGGTGTGCACTGATATAAAAAGTGATGATACTGTTCAGATGAATATGCAGTCTTGGTGATCTTTATTTAGATGTAAAAGTCAGCTCAGATGTTCTCAGGCACAATGTTCGAAGGCCTATGTGACAACATATGTGGCTACTACTATTTTAATTACTGTAACTGCACTAGTACCTAAGAACATTTGAAAGGTCAGCTGACTTTTACATCTAGATAGAGATCGCTGAGTCTGTCTCTTCATCTGTGCAGTATCACAACTTTTTGCATGTCATGTAGGACCAGATGATTACAAGGGGATTACAAGCACTAGAAACAAAGGAGTTAACTAAACTGAGTTTATTTGAGCCGGAGTCAACAGGAGCAGCGCAATGTACAAAACCAGGCTTAACTCGCCAATACACAGGGTTATGGGGGGAATCCTTGCTCACTAGGTTCTGAGCATTGCCGTAGCTAGCTTACCCAACATGTCTTCCAAGATCCGTCTGCCTCAGAGTATCCCAGTGTCTTGAGATGATAGCCGCTAGCTTACAGGTTGATATCTCCTACTAGTCTCAGACACCAAGACTAGCTTTGAACGAAAGGATAACTGTGGAGCTCTGATCGGCATCGGCTTATATACTGTACTTTCACGACCTCATCTGAAACCATTAAACCGGGTACTGATCAATTAGTGAAGAGATTGTCTTCGCTAACCAATTGGAGAATGAGAGTTCACCTGATACAGACAAATCAGGGCCATGGGCAGTGACAGCCCTTTAGGAAAGCCCATAGACTACCTCTTCTTTACTAATATAACGTAAACAGACCCATAAGGGCATCAACAATCACCTTATTTACAATACACACTTTTATTTTTAAAACTAATGTGCATACTATAGTGTACAACAGTATGTCATATATTCCTTTCACATATTGAGTTATGTTATCATGAAACAAGCGATTCCTTTCTTAGATTATTATTTTGTAACTGTTTGAAAAGCTGTTTAATTCAGGCATAATTTAATTTAGACTTTGTAATAGGCACAACGACTATACTGTAAACCGCGTAGTTATCTGAACTACAACCTTCATGCTGGCTTAACATATTTATAAAAGAAACAAGTAGCTCATAAGTAAACATTTTCATTCTAAAGATTGTCTTCATTTTCCCACAGACTTACTTCTTTCAAACAGCTGCATCCCATTCTTGGATCCAGCAACAGAGGGGCTGGAGTTTCAAACCCTGCTGCTAGATGAAGAGAGGAGCAGTCTGCTTCTCGGAGCGAAAGATCACATTTATCTACTCAGTTTGGTTGATTTAAATAAGAATATGAGAAAGGTCAGTGTGTTTAAAATAATGATCCTCTGAATAATCTGTTTTCAAATACTGTGTAATGTAGGGGTGAATACAAGACGTTTTCTGCTTTGTATTCATGAACCCAATAGACATTTACTCCGGTTTTTAGTGTATAGTACAGAAAATGAATCTGGGTTTGCAGCAGTGTAATAAATTACTTTGGTGTAGATGTCAGTCTGTCTAATAATGTAAAATTATCTCCCTCCCCTTCCCCTCCACGTTAAAACAGCAGGAGCAAATACTTAAGCCACTGCATCTGCCTCTTTGGACCCCTGGTAAATACCATCGGTTCAGGCATAGTTCCTCTGACAGCCTCATCCTGCAGACATTCTATGCACAGACACTCTATGTACTGAAGGAATCCAGTCAGTTGCACTCGTAAGTCCATTTGCCAATGGGAAGCTCTCCGTGGTATCCTCTTGGTAGTTGGACTGGCAAGATTTCTGCTACCTGCTATTATCAGTAGTTCTACATACGAACTCCGGTAAATCTTGTGTACCATATTATGCTTGCGCTTCCTACTCATCCACTTACTAAATGCAGATGAATAAGACGTTTCTGTATTAAGCAGACTAATATAGATCAGTGCTCAGAAGAAAGCATTTAAATTGGGTTTAACAGGCCCTGTCAATTATATTTCATATTTTAACAAATTGCTTATTTGCCTGGTGGAAAACTGGAAAAATTTGTCATTTTAGATATATCTGTATGGTTTCTTCCTACTTTTTATTCTGTATTTCTAATTATATTTAACATTATAGTAATAATGAGGAATACGATGTTACATACTGTACATCCTGTACATCCGGTACACATAACAAATCACAAATATTAGTTTATCAATTTATTCAGTACACATTTGTCACTCAAAAAAACAAGGTTTTAATTTCAGCCAAAATATTTGTAGTTGCTTTGTAGAGAAACTGTATTTTCAAAAGACAAACATTATGTCACAAGTGCATAGTTTGACATAATGAGTAATTAAAATGAAATTATTACTACAGATGCAGCTACCGGTATTAGAACACTTACCTGGGAGATTCTGGGAGATTCTGGAACAGTCTCACAGTAAATGCCTCAACATTTCTGTGAGATTCTTAATGGCCCATTGGATTACACAGCGGGGGTCCCTGCAGTCCCATTCAAACTGAATCAAACTGAATGGGACTGCTGGGACCCCCGCTGTGTTAATATGATGGGCCATTAAGAATCTCACAGAAATGTTGAGGCAATGTTGAGGCATTTACTGTGAGACTGCCCCAGAATTTCCCAGGCAAGAGTTCTAATACTGGTGGCTGCATCTGTATGTGGTGAAAAGAAGGCATACCAATTGATGACATTGTGAAAAATGCCTTTTTTATAGAGATGGGTGAATTTTTTGGACGGATTTTTATCCTCCGCGGATCGGCCAGTTCCTTTGGTCCGCGGATCAATCTCAAAAACGGCGTTTAGCCTTTTCCGGATTATTTTTTTTATCATTCACAATTCAATCCGTGGATTCCAAAATCCACCCACAGACTGCAGAATCCACGGATTGTATTGGTGAAGTCCAGCAGCAGATTGTATCCAATGGCGGTTTTGGATTAAAACGCACGGACTGAAATGGGCACAATTCGTCAATGGTTTTTACACCGCAGAACGGATTTTGAATGGAAAACTCTGGAAATTTTGCGACACAGATTTTGACAGTTTCGCCCCTCTCTACTTTTGGAATCGCTGAAATCAGATTATTCAATTTACCTAGAGATTTTAGCTTTGTGTACTTAAAAATGAAGCACTTGGATTTGGTTACGTGAATCGCCACTTAAAGCCTGTTTATACTTCTAAACAAAGCTAAAACTGACATAAATTGTGTCTGTGATAAGTATCTGGATTATTTCAAATTTTCAAAACATACAGTTTACACATCATAACATGATATGACATGACATGCATTTTTATGAAAACATGCAGTATATCAGACTGACTTAAAAGATGGCAAAACCAAAGGGTATTTATTGTACTGTAGCAAACAAGTCAAAATGTAGCATTTTACTGTTCGTTATTTAGACTAACTACTGTTTGTGTTGGCCTGCTGCCATTATCCTTAAAACAGGATACAGGTATGTTTGTGCTATGGTTTGAAAGGTGTAAATTATATCCTTTATAAAGTAAATACTCATTTTCTTTTGATAGTGATACTATGTGGAGATTTTAAAATGAATGTTTTAGCATTGCTAGGTGTATGATATGTATCCTGTATTTTCAATAAACTAGTTTTTTTTCTTTCCTGGAACTAATGCAAACATTTAGGATCATATTCTCTGCTGTTTCAAGCATGAGTGAGATCTAAAATTGGGTTTAATCCTTAACTGAAGATAAGAAGTCTTTCCTTACAAGTAACATGTTACTTTTTATTAGTTTTGAAAGACCAAATGACTTAATGATGATGGATATCTTTCTGCATGTTCTTACAGCATTTGTGGATATTTTAGATGTATTCCACTATTTGAAGAACTACCAATTGATACCTTTGTTGCCAAAAATCTTTTTTGTTGTTGAATTATTGCAAAAAAAATTCACTGAAAATGCCGAACAATTTTGTAGGAAATAAAAATGTCAAATATATTTATACTGTAGATGTTTAACACATTGCATTGTTCACTTCCTTTTCTAGAAACGACTTAGTTCTTTAGTAAAGATTTACTTTCTTTCTCATATTGAAGGTCATTTATCAAACATTGATTGCAAAACTAGGGCGAAGCATATGGGTAGCTCCGTGGCTGATACTATACATCTCATATGCACTGACCTTGGCCCCTTGCAGACGCACTTACCAAAACACCATCCTACAGTCTCTTTGAATTCTCCCCACTTACCACTTAGATTGTAAGCTCTTCGGGGCAGGGATACCCTTTCCTATTGTTTTCTTCCTTTTGAGGTGCTTCTTCCAATTGTTTAATAAAACTGTTCTATTAATTTGCTCCAATTTTAACTAGTTCTCTTCAGGGAGACTAGGAAACTTTAAATTATTATTATTATCCTTTATTTGTAAAGAGTCGACATATTCTGCAGTGCAGTACAATGGTGGTACAGAGTGACATCAATTACATAAACTTAATGACATACAAGTAAGGACAGACATGTGCAAACAGACACAGAAGACAAAGAGGGGCAATGTTGAAACAGATATGTAAAGTGGCGGCTCATTATCGGGTGGAGTTTGCCTTAGGATAGAGCAGCGGTGCGCAAAGTGGGGGGCGAGACTCGCTGCGGGGGGCGCAGGGTTTACAGGGGCCCCCGCACTCTTCCCGAAGGCATTTAAATTAATGCTGGTGGAGCTGCAGGGCCTCTATTAACCTTGCTTGCCTTTATTCAGACACTCCTGGTGACATGTCGCCATGGCAACGCGGCGTCAAATGAAGCCGCGGGGTCATGTGACGTCACATTGCCATGACAATGTGTCGTCATGATACCAGGACATCTGAATCGAGGTAAGAGGGGTGGGGGGTGCAAGGAGAGGGGGAAAGCCAGCAGGGGGGCGCAGGGAAGAAAGATTGTGCCCAACTGATATAGAGTATGGTCCAGCCACACCACTGGATCCATTAACATTTGGGGATGTGGATATTATGGGTGTTAGATAGTATGGAGTTTGGTCCAGTCGCACAGCTGCTACTAATAGGGTTAGGTTGTGGATGCTTGGAGTATGCAAGATAGGCTTCCTTAAATAGGTGAGTCTTTAGAGAGTTTTTGAATGTCTCAAAGCTGAGAGAGAGTCTGATGGTACATGGTAGGAAATTCCAGAGAGAGGGGGCAGCACTTGAGAAGTAGATGAGTGAGAGGAAGTAATAAGGCAGGAGAAGAGGTGAATGCTGTGGACAGAATGGAAGGGTCATTTAGGGATATATTTTGGGACGAGGGCTGAGATATAAGGAGGACAACGTTGTTGCGAGATTTGTATGTCAGAACTAGGGTTTTAAATGTATTTCTAGAGAATATGGAAAGCCAGTGTAGGGATTTGCATAGTGGAGCAGCAGAGTTGGAGTGGTGAGTAAGGTGGATGAGTCTGGCAATAGTGAAAAACAGATGGTGCGCTCTAAACTATTTTGTGAAGAAAATATTGATTTAGACAGGATGTAGAGTATATAATATTTTGCAGATAGAGAGTTGGTGAAGCCGGACAGGAGAGAGGGAGAGAGATCAGTGGAGGAGAGCTACATTTGAGTGTCATTAGCATAGAGATTGTATTGAAAGCCAATGGATTGTATTGGTTCACATAGAGAAGAGGTGAAGAGTGAGAAGAGCAGAGGGCCAAAGACAGAACTTTGTGGAACCCCAACAGAAAAAGGGAGTGAGGAGGAGGAGACACCAGAGAAGGAAACACTAAAGGAGCGGTTGGATAGGTAGGACTTGAACCAGGAGAGAGCAGCAACATAGAGGCCAATGGGTGTAGGGTGTGCAGAATGGGGTGATCAACAGTGTTGAAGGCAACAGACAGATTCAGGAGAATTAGTAAAGATAAGTGACCCTTAGACATAACTGCTAGTAGGTTTTTAGCCACTTTTGTTTGTGCTGTTTTGATGGAGTGTAGAGGGTGCAAAGAGTTGGAGAGAAAACGAATCAAGTGCTTGTACACAGCCGCACAAGTACTGTAGCTTGGAGGCAAAGGGGGGGAAGAGAGATAGGATTGAAGTTAAGCAGAGATGCTGGGTCAAGAGAGGGTTTCTTTAGAATTGGCTTGATGTGTGCGTGTTTGAAAGAAGATGGGAATGTGCCAGAGATGAGAGAGTAAGCGTAGAACAGATGAAGTTGGGGGTTTGTGACACCATCACTTACCCCTGCTTTCAGGGAACATCTGTCATTTTATTATTATCTTCAAGTACATTCATCATTGTCAGATGACCTATTCACCCACTGTCCTTTGATATTGTGTACACAATTGTTTATATATACTGGTCTAGTACTAGAGCACCCTAAACCACACTCCATATCTACAGGGATGGGAGAGTGGTTAAAAAAGTGATTAGGATGGGGCTTAATATGCTAGAAATGATGCAGAGGAGATGTGAGAGAATATGATCAAGGGGGAGGATTATAGGGTGGGATGATGATGAGCACAGATACCTCCTCTTCAGTTACTTGGGAAAATTAGATGAGAGTTGAACTAGATGTGCAAAGGGAGGTAGGTGTTGCATGTGGAGCATGACCTGAAGAGATGTCATGTCAGATAGACTCAATCTTATCTATGAAGTACAGTAGATTGCCAGGTCTTGGGTCATGAGAGTGGAAGTGGGTGAATGTGCAACTGGGCAGAGAAGGGAGTTAAAGGTGGCAAACAGGTGATGAGGGTAAGAGGAGAGAGTTTGAATGAGGGAAGAAAAGTAGGCTTGCTTGGCAGTACTATACGAGGATAGTAGGAATTTGTACTGGAGAAAATCTGCTCTAGAGCATGAATTCTTCCAGTGACTTTCCATAGTGCATGAACTCTTTTGTAGGTAGCGGCTGAAGCTTGTGTGTCATGGTTGTGATTTAAGATGTCGGAGGCGACGTGTGGTGGCAGGGGCTGTCTTGTTTAGTGCTGATGCCTATTTGTTTTCAAGGAAGAGACAATAAGTCATTAGTAGAGATAAACTTTAAAACTCTGAGCCCCAGTACAACCCCTCAAAATAGAGCGTTAATATGTTATGTGTACAGCACTTTGCAAACATACTAGCTCTTTCAGCCTTGCTATCACCAGGGAATGTTCAACAGTCTTGTTATTATGGATTCAGTTAAATTCAAGTTATGACACTGGAAATTGCTGTTTATAATTTATGGGAAGATTATATTGCAGTTTGGTTTCTAGCTACGTGGCCACCGTGGCAGGTGGAACTCCTTCATTAATGTTTGTTTTTACTGGAAAGTGTAAACATATCCACTGTAAGTGAAAAGATTGTCTTCAAGCTGTGAGGAATGTAGCCTTTGACGTAATATGCCGATCACACTTGGGATAATGTTCTACTATAACAAGGCTTCAAATTCAGGTTTTCATAACATAACAATGTAAGTAGAACTGAAGTAGTGTATAAAACAATATGTCAATCCAGTGTAACTATAGAAAGTGACATCATTCCATTTAGAAGGCTGCTTGCAAACCAGTAGGAGACCAGGTATGAAATGAACCTGATATGAAGCAGTCCAATGGGAATATGTAGGGATAGCTAACTAAAAAAGCATAGCCAGTGAAACGAAATCTGAGCTATATAATCAGTGGTGAGTGATTTCATTGAAATCTAGCTAATGTAATTTGATCTAAAAAAATTAGTAACAAAGGCCACACATTGGACAAAAAGCCAAGCGTAAAGGGTGGCTTACCTTTCTGCATTTATACTGCATTTACTTCATTAGGCTACATGCGGTAATAAAATAAACAAGATGCTGTCTATAACATGGAAGTACAAATATAAAGAGGCAATCCAAGTGACACTTACACAAAATTATTTGTGTGTGTGTGTGTACATATATATATATATATATATATATGTATATGTATATGTATATGTATATGTATATGTATATATATATATATGCAAATACAACTGTATGCTCATCTGCATGTCTTAGGCAGGTCTGCAACCCCGCCTTTCCCCATTATCACCCAGCATACAGCACTTCCACTGCAGCAAGGGATTCTGGGAAATGACATGCAAATGAGCACACCGTGTCACTTTTTGCCTCAAAAACCATTTTTTAACATGGTTCCCTATAGGCTTAAGCTTGCTGCATGGTCACAGCTTTGAGCACAGCCAGGGTTAAGGTGCATACCCAGAAAACCACCCACAGACAGCTGTTTCGACCTTAATGGGTCTCATCAGTGTGGGGTTGATTTTAACTGGGTATGCAAAGAGGCTATGGGATAGGCTATACCATAATACTGAGTTAAGTTATGGTGAGTAAAAAAAGGTGACAAAAAACCTCCACAGGAAAGCAAATATGCAAATACAACTGTATGCTCATCTGCATGTCTTTGGCAGTGGAAGTGCTGTATGCTGGGTGATAATGGGGAAAGGCGGGGTTGCAGACCTGCCTAAGACATGCAGATGAGCATACAGTTGTATTTGCATATTTGATTTCCTGTGGAGGGTTTTGTCACTTTTTTTACTCACCATAACTTAACTCAGTATTATGGTTATATATATATAATTAACCATAATACTGAGTTAAGTTATGGTGAGTAAAAAAAGTGACAAAACCCTCCACAGGAAAGCAAATATGCAAATACAACTGTATGCTCATCTGCATGTCTTAGGCAGGTCTGCAACCTAGGGTCTGCCTAGGGCATGTCTTAGGCAGGTCTGCAATATATATATATATATATATATATATATATTATATATATATATATATATATATATATATATATATATATATATATACACACACACAATCATGTGAAAAAGAAAGTATACCCTCATTGAATTCCATGATTTTACATATCAGGACATAATAACAATCATCTGTTCCTTAACAGGTCTTAAAATTAGGTAAATACAACCTCCGATGAACAACAACACATGACATATTACACCGTGTCATGATTTATTTAACAAAAATAAAGCCAAAATGGAGAAGCCATGCATGAAAAACTAAGTACACCTTATGATTCAATAGCTTGTAGAACCACCTTTAGCAGCAATAACTTGAAGTAATCGTTTTCTGTATGACTTTATCAGTCTCTCACATCGTTGTGGAGGAATTTTGGCCCACTCTTCTTTACAACGTTGCTTCAGTTCATTGAGGTTGGTGGGCATTTGATTATGCTCAGTTCTCTTAAGGTCCAGCCACAGCATTTCAATCGGGTTGAGGTCTCGACTTTGACTGGGCCATTGCAACACCTTGATTCTTTTCTTTTTCAGCCATTATGTTGTAGATTTGCTGGTGTGTTTGGGATCATTGTCCTGTTGCATGACCCAATTTCGGCCAAGCTTTAGCTGTCGGACAGATGGCCTCACATTTGACTCTAGAATAGTTTGGTATACAGTGGAGTTCAATGACTGCAAGGTTCCAAGGTCCTGTGGCTGCAAAAACAAGCCCAAATCATCACCCCTCCACCACCGTGCTTGACAGTTGGTATGAGGTTTGTGCTGATATGCTGTGTTTGGTTTTCACCAAACGTGGCGCTGTGCATTAGGGCCAAACATCTCCACTTTGGTCTTGTCTGTCCAAAGGACATTGTTCGAGAAGTCTTCTGGTTTGTTCAGATGCTACTTTGCAAACCTAAGCCATGCTGCCATGTTCTTTTTAGAGAGAAGAGGCTTTCTCCTGGCAACCCTTCCAAACACACCATACTTGTTCAGTCTTTTTCTAATTGTACTGTCATGAACTTTAACATTTAACATGCTAACTGATGCCTGTAGAGTCTGAGATGTAACTCTTGGGTATTTTGCAATTTCTCTGAGCATTGCACGGTCCTACCTTAGGGTGAATTTGCTGGGATGTCTACTCTTGGGAAGATTGGCAACTGTCTTGAATGTTTTCCATTTTTGAATAATCTTTCTCACTGTAGAATGATGGACTTTAAATTGTTTGGAAATGGCCTTATAACCCTTCCCAGATTGATGGGCAGCAACAATTGCTTCTCTAAGATCATTGCTGATGTCTTTCCTCCTTGACATTGTTTTAACACACACCTGAATGCTCTAGACCACCAAACTGCTAAAACTTCGGCTTTTATAGAGGTGGTCACACTTGCTAATGATCAATTAATCAAGGGCATTTGATTAGCAGCACCTGTCTGCTACTTAGCATCCTAATTCCTGTGGAAGCAGTATGGGTGTACTTAGTTTTTCACACATAGCTTCTCCATTCTGGCTTTATTTTTGTTAAATAAATCATAACACGGTGTAATATGTCTTGTTTTGTTGTTCATCTGAGGTTGTATTTACCGAATTTTTAGACCTGTTAAGGAACAGATGATTGTTATTATGTCCTGATATGTAAAACTATGGAATTCAAAGAGGGTGTACTTCTATTTCACATGACACATATATATATACACACACACACACACACACACACACACACACACACACACACACACACACACACACACACACACACACACACACACACACACACACACACACACACACACACACACACACACATACACACACACACACACACACACACACACCACATATATATATATATATATATATATATATATATATATATATATGTGTGTGTTTTTTGTTGTAATATATGCAGGCTTTGATTAACTTTATTGAAAACAAATCACCTAAATTGC